>NW_006921849.1:114697-130030 GCF_000298275.1 Orycteropus afer afer | reverse complement strand
TGGTCATGTTGTCAGAAGGGACCATTCCCTGGAGAAGGATGTCATGCTTGATAAGGTGGACGGTCAACAAAGGAGGGGAAGACCCTTAACAAGATAGATTAACACAGTGGCTGCGGTGATGGGTTCAAGTATAGCAAGGATTGTGGAGCTGGTGTGGGTCAGGCAGCATTTCGTTCTGCTGTGCATAGGGTCTCTATGAGTCAGAAACGACTCTACCACACCTAACTACAACAACAGGGCAAGATAAAAGGACAAATGCTAAGTAAGACCAGAAGTAGAAGGCAGAATAAAATCTAGAGCTATGGAACAAAGGCAGAGCAATGAGCTCCTTGATTGTGCTCCCCCTTAAAAAAATTTTTTGAGCATAGTATATGCTTGCCCTATGTGTAAATTATATATGTATTACTGTTGGTAAGTGCCATCCAGTTGCTTCCAACTCATAGCAATCCATCCAATGCACAAGAGAATGAAAAGCTGCCCAGTCCTGCATCATCCTCACAATAGTTGCTATATCTCATTGTTGCAGTCACTGTGTCAATCTATCTCAATAAGGCTCTGGTGGTATAGTGCCTAAGGCATTTGACTGCTAACCAGAAGGCTGATGGTTCAAACCCACCAGCCACTCCTCAGAAGGAAGGTTGTGCAATCTACTTCTGTAGTGATACCACCTTGGAAACCCAAGGGGAGTCGCTGTGAGTCAGATCTGACTTGATGGCATTGAGTTTGGTTTGGTTTTTGCCTTACCAAGCTTGACGCCCTTCACCAAGGAGTGGTTCCTCCTGATAGTATGTGAGAAGAAGTACATGAGACAAAGTCTCACCATCCTCACTTCTAAGGAGCATGCTGGCTCTTCTTCAGAGACGGACTTGTTCATTCTTCTGGTATTCCATGATATATTTGCTATTCTTCACCAACACCATAGTTCAAAGGCATGATTCTTCTTCAATCTTCTTTATTTATTGTCCAGTTTTCACATACATATGAGATAATAGAAAGCATTATGATCTGGGTCAGACACACTGTAAGTCTCAAAGTGACACCTTTGCTTTGGTACACTAAAAGGAGGTCTTTTGCAGATGATTCAACCAATGCAATATGACATTTAATTTCTTGACTGCACTTCTATGAGTGCTGATTGGGGATCTAATTAAAATGAAGTCTTTGAAAATGTCAATCTTTTCTCCATTTATCAAGGTATTGTTTATTGGTCTAGTTGTGAGGACTTTCGTTTTCCTTTATGTTGAGGTGTAATTCAGACTGAGGGCCTTTGATCTTTGATCTTGATCAGTAAGTGCTTCAAGTACTTTTCGCTTTCAGCAAGAAAGGTTTTGTCGTTTGCATATCCCAGATTGTTAATGAGTCTTCCTCCAATCCAGATGCCATGTTTTTCTTTGTATAGTTCAGCTTCTTGGATTATTTGCTCAACATACAGATTGAATAAGTATGGTGACAAGATAAAACCCTGACACACATCTTTCCTGATTTTAAATGATTCAGTATTCCTTTGTTGTGTTTGAACAAGTGCCTCTTGGTCTGTGTACAGGTTCCTCATGAGCAAAATTAAGTGTTCTAGAATTCCCATTTTTTATGATACTATGATCCACACAATTGGATGCCTTTGTATCCAATACAATATAATACAAATAAACAACTTTCTGGTATTCTCCGCTTTCTGCCAAGATCTATCTGACATCACCAATGATATCCTACTTCTGCATCCTCTTCTGAATCCAGCTTGAATTTCTGGCTGTTCTGTGTCAATATAATGCTGCAACCATTTTAAATTATCTTCAATAAAATTTTGCTTGCATGTGATGTTGATGACATAGTTTAATAATTCCACATTTTCTTAGATCACTTTTCTCTGGAATGGGTACAAATATGGATCTCTCCTAGTAGATTGGCCAGGTTGTTGTTGTTGTTGTTGTTGTTAGGTGCCATTGAGTCATTTCTGACTCATAGTGACCACATGCACAGCAGAACAAAATGCTGCCCGATCCCGCGCCAGCTCCATGATCCCTGCTATACTTGAGTGCATCATCGCAGCCACTGTGTCAATTCATCTCATTGAAGGCCTCCCCCTCTTTCATCAACCCTCCACCCTACCTACCAAGCATGACATCCTTCTCCAAGGAATGGTCCTTTCTGACAACATGACCAAAATAGGTGAGATGAAGTCTGGCCATTCTTGATTCCAACGAGCATTTTGGGTGCACTTCCTCCAGGACAGATCTGTTAGTTCTTTTAGCAGTCCATGGTACTTTCAGCATTCTTTGCCAGCACCACAACTAAAAGCATCAACTCTTCTTCGGTCTTCCTTATTCATTGTCCAGCTCTCACATGCATACCAGGCGATTGGAAATATCATCAGTCAGCCACAGGGATCCAGGTGAGGAGAGGAACTTAGACACGCCCAAAGCAGCAGTGTGGGAGAGCAGGAAAAAGGAGATTAAAAGCCAGGAACCCTGAGAGTGAAGCAGTCAGCCACAGGGATCCAGAAGGAGAGGGAAATCAGTCACACCCAAAGCAGCAGGGCAGGAGAGTGGGAGAAAGGGGATTAAAAGCCAGGAACAGAACCTGAACAGAGAAGCAGTCAACCTCAGGGATCCAGGTGAGGAGAGAAACTCAGGCACACCCAAAGCAGCAGTGCAGGAGAGCAGGAGATCTCTGCTGTCATTTTTATCACCAAGGCCATATGTTTTCAACTTTCACATTCCAATCAACATAATAATCAATACATCTTGATTGCATGTTTGGTCAATTTCAGACTGCAGAAGTTGGTAAAATCTTCAGTTTCTTCATCTTTGATTTTAGTGTTTGATACATAAATTTGAATAATTGTCAAATTAACTGGTCTTCCTTGTAGGTGTATGGATATTATCTTATTACTCACAGCATTGTGCTTCAGGATAGAGTTTGAAACATTCTTTCTGATGATGAATGTGATGCTATTCCTCTCCAATTTGTCATTACCAGCATAGTAGACCATATGATTGTATGATTTAGAATGGCTGATGGCAGTCCATTTCAGCTCACTAATGCCTAGGATGTCAATCCTTCTGTGTTCCATTTCACTTTGACAACTTCCAATTTTCCTAGATGCATGTATTGCACATTCCGTGTTCTGATTATTAACAGATGCTTGTAACTGTTTCTTCCCATTTTGATTCATCCCTCATCAGTAAATGAAGGTCCCCAAAGTTTTACTCTATCCACATCATTAATGTCAACTCAGCTTTGAGGAGATAGTTCTTCCGCAGTTGTATTTTGAGTGTCATCTAACCAGAGCAGTTCATCTTCTAGCATTATATCACACAACGTTTCACAGCTCCTCATGAAGTTTTCCAGTAATGTATCAGATATTATTTCATTGCTATTCATAAGGTTTTCAGTGGCCAATTCTTTCAGAAGAGGATGTCCCTGTCCTTCTTCCAAGTTGGTCTTGGTTTTGAAGCTCTGTAGAAGTCTGTCCACCATGGATAATTCTGTTGGTATTTGAAATATTTCTGATATAGCCTCTGTTGTTGTTATTGTTGTTATGTGCCGTCAAGTTGGACCTGACTCATAGCGACTCCTCCTTGGGTTTCTGAGGCAGTATCACTACAGAAGTAGATTTCCCAACCTCTAACCTTGCTCATATGCAAGTTCAAATTGAAGCTGAAGAAAATTTTAAAAAGCTCATGAAAGTCAAAATATGACATTGAGTATATTCCACCTGAATGTATAGACCATCTGAAGAATAGATTTGATGTATTCAACACCATGACTGAAGACCAGATGAGTTGTGGGATGACATCAAGAACATCATATATGAAGAAAGCAAAAGATCATTAAAAAGATAGGGAAGGAAGAAAAGACCAAAGTGGATGTCAGAAGAGACTCTGGAACTTGGTCTGAAACTTAAACAGAGAGTAGCTAAAGTGAAAGGAAGAAATGTTGAAATAAAAGAGCTGAACAGAAGATTTCAAAGGGCAGCTCAAGAAAACAAAGTCAAGACTTTCAGTAAGATGGCAGAATAGGCAAACAAGCTCCATAGACCCCCTCTTCAACAAGGAAAAGAAAAAAACAATAGTCAGAGATACAGAAGATAATCCTGGAGCCCTGAGTTTTGAAAGGAAGTATACAGAAGTGGATTAGGCATCAACTACTAGAAAAACATGAACAATAACAGTGAGTATGGAGATGATCAGAGCACTGGACTGTCAACTACTCTGACAGAACCAACAGCCTGAATATTTCCAAGTGGTGTTATGACCTGAAATTGACCTAAAGATCAGCCCTGGTTGCCAAGGGCTACAGTGATAACTGTGCTTGAGGCCTATGACAAGGAAGGGAAACAGCAAGGAAGGAGACAACATGACCTGTGGACTATCAGCTATCCAGGGTGTGCAGCCATTTGATTGTTTACACTCCATGTATATTTGGATATTTAAAGTGACCAAGGGCACAGCCATTTTGAAATGTCTACAAGTGGTGACCATTTTGTATTTTAAAATGACAGCATTCCGATTCAGATTCCGGGGACCTAAGAATAGGCTCTGTTTGCCAACATCGGCAGGGAAACATGGGAGATAGACAGCAGGAAAGGAGGCAGCTGGTGAGTGTATAAGTGCTGCCAACCAGTGAATAGAGGAGCACAGCACAGTACCCTGCTTATGTAGATAACATATAAACAAAGAAAATGAAAATTGTGGGCAAGTCACTCCAATATACAATCACCAATTAAATATAAACACAAAAATATCACATTGCCTTGGAGACAACAGAGCATGACAGTCCACAAAAAGAAGCAAGATAAAGCAGAAGAAACAAGGGACCAGGATATTGACTCAAAACACATCCCTGAGGATGCAGGATTGGAACTCCCTGACAAGGAATTTCAAAGAATTATTTGAGTACCTTCAATAAATTGAGAGACAGATCAAGGAAAACACTGACAAAATTGAGGAAAGCACAGAGAAAACCCTAGAACAATTTCAAAAGACAATATTAGAACAAAATGGAAAAATTAGAATGATACAAAATCTACACACAGGAATCCAGAAGATTAATACTAAATTTTCAAAAATAGATAACACATTGAATGGGCAAAGAAGTAGAATTAATCAATGGAAGACAGAATAAATGAGATTGAAGGCAAATACCTCAATACTTCTTTGGAAAGGGAACAATCAGGAAAAAGATGAAAATAAAATGAAAAGCCTAACGTTCATGTGGGATACAATCAAAAGGAATGTTGTTGTTGATGTTGTTGTTATGTGCTGTCGAGTCCGACCCAACTCTTAGCGACCCCTCCTTGGGTTTCCAAAGCAGTATCACTACAGAAGTAGATTGCCCCATCTTCCCACATGTAATCAGAATTCCAAAACAGGAAAAAACAAATAAAACCACAGAGAAAAATGTTAAAGATTTGTTGGAAGAGAATTTTCCTGGTATGATGAAAGATGAGCAAATATCTGTTCAGGAAGTCCAACGAACCCCAAACAGGATAGATCACAAAAGAAAATCACCAAGACATGTCATCATCAAACTCACCAAAATCAAAGACAAAGAAAGAATCCTGAAAGCAGCACTGGAAAAACAAAAAGTTACCTACAGAGGGCAACCAATAAAGAATAAGTTCAGATTTCTTGGCAGAAACCACGCAGGCAAGAAGGCAATAGGATGGTATATAGAAAACCCTGAAAGAGAAAAATTTCCAACCAAGAATCATATACCCAGCAAAACTGTCCCTCAAATATGATGGTGAAATTAGGACATTTCCAGATAAGCAGAAATTAAGGGAATTTTTTAAAACTAGACCAACCTTACAAGAGGTGTTAAAGGGAGTCCTTTGGACAAAGAAGCAACAACAGCAAACAAACAACCACCAACCATTAACACACATGATGACATAACCCAGAAACCAACTCAGCTATCAAAGTATCCAAAGAAAATAAGCCTACAAGATTATAAACAGGGAACCAGAAACATTAATGACAAATGAGGACAACTACAAACCAAAAAGAAAGAAAAAATTGTGTAGTTACAGAACTTCTAGAGGATAGGGAAGTCAAGACAACTACTAGATAGTATGAACTGTTCTAAACTAGGGAAGAAAACTATAAATCACAGGGTAATCTCAAAGAAAAATTATAAACCTCCACATCAAAATCAAGAGGACCAGCACAAATATTTAGCAAATACTAAAACAATAGCAACAACGGAAGTGATAACACAATTTGTAAACAAATCAAGCTCAGAACAGAAAATTATATGAAACAAAGAAATCAACACTACGAAAAAGCAGATAACAAAATGACAGCAACAATTCATACTTCTCAATAATTACATATCTTACCAGGGACTTATCTCTAAGATTTCTAGAAAATTCCAATGCCTCATCATGAAAGGAATTAACAATCCAATTGAAAAATGGGCAGAAGACATGAATAGAGCCTTCACCAAGGAGGATATTCAGGTGGTCAGCAAATATATGAAGAGGTGCTCACAATCAATGGCCATCAGAGAGATGCAAATCAAAACAACAATGAGATGCCATCTCACCCCAGCACTGATGGCAAGATTCAATGAGACAGACAATAACAAATGCTGGTGGGAATCTAAAGAGATTGGGACTCTCATACACTGGTGGTGGGACTGTGAAGTGATACTACCACTGTGGAAAGCTATATGGCAATTACTTAGAAATGGTATTGGAGATACCATTTGACCCAGCAATCCCATTACAAGGTATATAGCCTAGAGAGGTGAGAGCCAGGACAGGAACAGATATATGCACATCCATGTTCATCGCAGCACTATTTACAATAGCAAAAAGATAGAAACAACCTACGTGCCCATCAACAGAAGAGTGGATAACCAAACTATGGTACAGAACAGAAAATTATATGGAACAAAGAAATCAACACCACAAAAAAAGTACATGACAAAATGACAGCAACAAATTACCAAACAGTGGTACACTCACACAATGGAATATATTTTCTATAAATTTTAGAGATTAGCTTCTTGTCTGATGTGTTGTATTTTGAGTGCTTCCAACCTGAAGGGTTCATCTTCCAGCCCTATATCAGACAATATTTCAGTGCTACTCATAAGGTTTTCACTGGCCTATTTTTTCAGAAGTGGGTGGCCCCATCCCAATCTGTCTTAGTCTGGAAGCGCCACTCAAACCTGTCCACCATGGGTGACACTGCTGGTATTCAAAACACTGGTGGCATGGTCTCTAGCCTCACAGCAACACACAAGCTACCACAGTAAGTCAAACTGAATGATGGAAATAAGGAATTGTTGTTAGGTGCCAATGAGTCGTCTCCGACTCATAGCAACCCTATGCACAGCAGAATGAACCACCATCTGGTCCCGTGCCAGCTCCACCATCCATGCTATACTTGACCCCATCGCCACAGCCACTGTGTCAATCCATCTCGTTGAGGGCCTTCCCCTCCTTTATCGACACTCCACCTTACCAAGCATGACGTACCTCCCCAGGGAATGGTCTCTTTTGACAACATGACCAAAGTAGGTGAGACTAAGTTTGGCCATGCCTGCTTCCAAGGAGCATTCTCGTTGCACTTAGTCCACGACAGATTTGTTAGTTCTTTTAGCAGTCCATGGTACTTTCAGCATTCTTCGCTAGCACCATGTGTCAAAAGCATCAATTTTTCTTCCATCTTCTTTATTCATCATCCAGCTCTCTAATTATGTTCCCTAGCATTACTTCTATCATTAATGCCATGATTTCCAACTATGATTCTTCTTCTTTGTTTCCAACATTCTCATTTCAATCACCAATCTTGCATTCAGCCAAGATCCATCTGACATTAGCAATATATCCCTTGTTCCCTGCCCTTTTCTGAATCCTCCTTGAACTTCTGGCAGGTCTTCCTTATCTTCCTTATCACTGAAGTACAGCTTTGTACTTCAAGATAGATCCTGAAATATTCTTTTTGATGATGACTATGATGCCGTTTCTCTTCAATTTTTCATTCCCAGCATAGTAGACTGATTCAACATAGATTGTCTGATTCAAAATGGCCAGTATCAGTCCATTTCAGCTCACTAATGCCTAGGATATTAATCTTTATATGTTCCATTTTATTTTTGATGATTTCTAATATTCCTGGATTTGTACTTCACACATTCCAAATTCCCAGTATTAATGGATATTTACAGCTATTTCTTCTCATTTTCAGTCATGACACATCAGCAGATGAAGTCCTGCAAGTTTTGCTCCATCCATGTCATTAAGGTTGACTCTACTTTGAGGAGGCAGCTCTTTCCCAGTCATACTTTGAGTGCCTTCCATCGTGGGGGACTCATTGCCTGATACTATATCAAACAATATTCTGCTGCTATTCATAAAGTAATCATTGCCCGACATTTTAAAAAATAGTTGGCCAGGTCCTTCTCCTGATCTCTTAGTCTGGAAACTCCACTGAAACCTGTCCAGCATGGGTGACCCTGCTAATATTTTAAATACTGGTGGCACAGTTTCCAGCATCATAGCAACATGCAATCCAAGACTATAGGATAAACTGAGAGATGAGTAGTCACATATATCTATAGAACTGGACTAACAAATTATATACATTATAAAACATACACAGAAGGCAGAACATTTTAACTAATGAGAAAAATAAATAAATACACATCTTTGAATACTGGATAACTCCTAGAGTGAAAGCATTCTACTATGGAGACCACTAAGGAGCTCTGGTAGCATAGTGGCTAAGACACTTGCCTGCTAACCAGACGGCTGGCGGTTCAAACCCACCAGCCACTCCTCGGAAGGAAGGTTGAGCAATCCTACTTCCGTAGTGATACTGCCTCAGAAACCCAAGGAGGGGTCGCTATGAGTCGGGTTTGACTCGATGGCACATAACAACAACAACAACATGGAGACCACTATTATAGAAATCAGATCCAAACAAGAAAAGACAAGACATGAAAAAGAAAGGAACCAACTAAAGAGACTGTTACAAACAACAGTGGAGCTCACCTTTTGGGCCATGATACCTGGATTAATCAAACTGGTTTAAAGAACTAGAAGAAGAGAAAACAATAAAGGTCTAAAAGCCCTTTCCAGAAATTCAAAACTTATCATGAAAAATATATCTTTACTATGATAAGGCTACCAAAGCTAAAACAGTAATAATAATATACCTTAAAATTTTGACTAGAGTTATCTGAACTCAGTGTAGTTCCATCTATCTCCTGATAGATGCCATTACTAACATTTATTTATGTCCTGAATTAACAAGTGGGAGAAGATATTGTCTATTATAGAACAGGAGCCCTACAAAGCCAAACTCTCAAAATGGGAAAAATATAAACAGAAATTCTCAGGAATGAAAATATTGGAATTATTAGACTACAGTATATTTGGTTCTATGATTTGAAGTTACCAGTATGGCCACTATTCTTCACCAAAACTATTCTTCAAACTGGAATACCTTCTAGAGATTGGGCCTGTCCAATAGGACTTTCTGTGTCAATGGAAATATTCTGTATCTGTGCTGTCCAATATGGTTGCCACTAGCCATAGTGACTGTTGAGCACTTGAAATATGGTGAATGTAATGGAGAAATTAATTTTTAGTTGTATTTAATTTTAATTAATTTTAGTCATACATGTCTAGTGGCTACTTATTAGATAGTACAATTCTAGAAAACAGTGTCAAACAAATACAGAACAATCAGTAACTGGTGGAGATCATAGTTTATGAAGATTTGGGCAGCATTGCTAAAAATTTGCAATATCATTTGTCAAATTTGCTTTTAATTTAACAAAGTCACACAATAAAGGATGCTATTTTAGAGGCTTTATACTCAAGATATTAGACTGTAACCAAAACAAACAAAACCCACAGGTACAAGAGGGCTCATGGCCTGTTAAGAAATGAAAAGAGAATAAAAGCCCATGGAGACCACATAGACAATGGAATGAGACAGAACCACACCTAGAATTAGGATGATAGTGGCTGAGCTGAGAGACAAGAATATAAAAGTGCCAGCGAGAAATCCTTCCTCCAAACTTGGCTTGAGTTTTTGGCCCACACATCCAGAGATGAGAAAGAATTGGAGGAGATCCAAGGAAGAATTAAACAATTCGATTGTTGGATCACAAAATCACCATGGAGGGATATTGAATTGTGTGGTGCTTTTTAATCCAGAAAACAGAATTTGAGGGTAACCATATCTGCCTTTAGGTACTAGAAGAGACACAATAAGTAGCATTTGCCAGATGTTCCCTATGAACACAGAGGAGAAAATTACACACAACATACAGTAAGAAAGATATTTCATCCAGCCAGAGGGAAGACTTGTCTACTCAGAGGTAATGGTTTAACAGAGAAATGGTTTAATTTAATCAAACAGAAATATTGTGTCTCAGTACCTACCAAATAATGAGCCTAAAAAGATAAACAAAGCATTAGTCCTGAGCCGGGGAGCGTAACCTGGGGTGGTGGGGAAAAGGCAACTAGCTACACAGCCTCAGCCCCAACCGCCTAACACTGAGACCCACTTCTTAGGAAGAGAAAGGTTGGTAATTCCACACTCACTCCTCCATCTTCTCCCTACAGAGGGAACTATACACACCAGCCACAGAGGAAACAATCTTCTAAGGCTGATTGATTCATTCTTTCCGCACAGTCAACATTCATCATCACAGTTTTATCACAATTCTTCTGTCTTCCTTTTTCATTACCCAACTTTCACATGTATATGAGGTGATTTAAAAGACAGTGGTTTGGATGAGACACTCCTAAGTCTTCAAAGTGACATCTTTGCTTTTTAAAGCCTTAAAGAGGTCTTTTGCAGCAGATTTGCCCAATGCTATACTTCAATTGGGAGCTCTGATAGCATAGTGCCTAAGGCACTAGACTGCTCACCAGAAGGCTAGCAGTTCAAACCCACCAGCCACTACTCAGAAGGAAGGTTGGGCAATCTACTTCCATAGTGATACTGCTTCAGAATCAAGGAGGGGTCGCTATGAGTTGGGTCCAACTCGATGGCACATAACAACAACATAACATACATCACTTGAAAGAGGTCTGTTGGTGCAGTGCTTAAGGCATTTGGCTGCTAACCAGAGGTCGGCAGTTCAAACTCACCAGAAGCTCTGTGGGAGATGTTGTTGTTGTTGTTATGTGCCCTTGAGTCAGACCTGACTCACAGCGACCCCTCCTTGGGTTTCCAAGGCAGTATCACTACAGAAGTAGATTGCTCCATCTTCCTTCTAAGGAGTGGCTGGTGGGTTTGAACCGCCAGCCTTCTGGTTAGCAGTCAAGTGCCTTAGGCACTACACTACCAGAGCTGTGGGAGATAGATGAGACAGTCTATTTCTATAAAGATTTACAGTCTTGGAAATCCTCTGGATCGTCATCAGTCAGAATTAACTTGATGGCAGTGGGTTTATATATCATTTGATTTCTTGACTACTGCTTTCATGGAAAGGAGCTCTGGTAGCACAGTACCTAAGGCATTTGACTGCTAACCAGAAGGCTGGTCGTTCAAACCCACCAGCCACTCCACAGAAGCAAGACTTGACAATTTACTTCCATAAAGATTTACCACCTCAGAAACCCAATGGGGGTTACTATGAGTCAGAATCGACTTACTGGCAGTGGATTTGGTTTTGTCTTTTTTTTTTCTTCCATGAATGTCGATTGTTGATCCAAACAGAATGAAACTGTTAACAAATACAATCAGAATGTTCCTTAGGAGCAAGGTGGAAAGACTTTGATTCACTGACTTTGGACACGTCATCAGAAAAAAACAATTACTAGAAAGGACATATTTGGTATAGTGAAGCCCAGTGGAAATGAAGGAAACCCTCGGTGAGATGGAGTGACCCAAAAGCTGCAACAATGGCCCCAAACACACCAAGGATTAGGAAGATGGTGAGGGACCAGGCAATGTGTCAACAACCAACGAAACTCCTGATTCTGCTTTCTCAGGTCCGTTCTGGATTAAAATAAGTGGAAAAGCACAAAGTCTTAAAGAAGCCAGTTATTCTCTTGCAGGGAATTTAAGTTGACAAAGTCTGTGGAGAGAACATGACTAATTTATCTTCTTAGGTACAGGGGTCAAGAAAAATCTGAAAAAGAGGTACACCCTGTCTGGGTAAGCAGAATTCTGCCTGAAATGACACGCATAAAGAGAGTTGAACCAGCAAGAGAGGTTATTGCCTCACCAAGCGGCACAAAGTGGTGGCTAATGTAATTAACCAGGACTGTCCTGGGAAAACCAGATATAAGGTCATCCTCCTTTGAAGGCACTGTATTCTTACCAGTAAAACTTTCCATTTGCCAGATCGAAGGCTCGATCCCATCAGAATAGTAACTCCTCACTTTGAAAAGTGGTGGAAGGTTCCTGCTGTAACTATTGCTATTACTATCACAGATATCATTAAGCTAAGCTAATGAGAAATCAGGGAGCTCTGGTGGTGTCGTGTCTAAGGCATTTCACTGTTAACCAGAAGGATGGTGGTTCAAACCCACCAGCCTCCTCAGAAGGAAAGCAGGACAATCTACTTCCATAGTGATACTGCCTCAGAAACCCAAAGAGGGGTCGCTATGAGTCTAATCGACTCAATGGCAGTGAGTTTGTTTGTTTGTTTTCATAATGAGAAATCAAAGAGGGAGTGGATAAAGGAAGGGCAATTGCATATTATGCAACATTGAATTAATTTGAAATAATGTGATAGAAAATATTAATAAAGTTTCAATTTATGCACAAAATTTGAAATTATTATGCAATTTCCATAAGATTGTTTAATTCATCAGGAATTGTTTACTCTCCACACTGCTATGTTAAGTGAATTGTGAACAGTATTTACATTACTGCCACTTGAGTTGGTAAACAGAAATATCCACCATCAGGAATATCTGTGGGAAAATTAATCTTTAATTATGTGAATTTTGAATTACATAAATTCTCCAGAAATGTATCCCTCATATAAATGGTAACCCTTGTAGATGAGAGAAGGTATTTCAGGAAGAGATAAAATAATGTGTGGATACATAAAAACCAAAACCAAACCCATTGCCATCAAGACAATTCCAGCTCATAGCAACCCCCATTGGGTTTCCAATGCTGTAAATCTTTATGGAAGTAGATTGCTCCATCTTCCTTCTGTGGAGTGGCTGGTGGGTTTGAGCCACCAACTTTCTGGTTAGCAGTCAAATGCCTTAGGCTCTGTGCCACCAGAGCTCCTTTTATGGATACACAGAGGCCAAAAATTTTAAAAGAAAGAAAGGAGGAAAGAAGGGAATTAGAAATATTCAAGAACAGTGAGGGGGGAGAAATGAGGCTCCAAAAGCAAAAAACTAGTTAGAACAATGATTCTCAAAAGCCAGCCCTTAATTCAGTAACAGACTGTGATGGGGCTTCATAGATTCATAGTTAAATAACAAAAACAATGGCAACAGTTTACACAAACCTGAGTTTTTTTTTTTTTTTTTTTTTTTTCCCACATTATCTTATATTGTAACACTAGTTTCTTCTTATTTGATGGCATTAAAATTGTTCTTGTTGTTGTTAGGTGCCATCAAGTCAGCTCCAACTCATATCGACCCTATGTGCAACAGAATGAAATGCTGCCTGGTGTTATACCATCCTCACAACTGTTGCTGTTTGAGCCTATTGTTGCAGCCTCTGTGTCAGTCCATCTCCTTGAATGTCTTTCTCTCTTTTGCTGACCCACAGCTTTACCAAGCATGATGCCTTTCTCCAGGGACTGTTGTCTTATAATTATGAGATGAAGTCTCACCATCTTCACTTCTAAGGAGAATTCTGGCTGTACTTCTTTCAAGACAGATCTGTTTGCAGTCCATGTATGCAATATTCTTCACCAATACCATAACTCAAAGGCATCAACTATTTTTCTATCTACAATAGTCATTGTCCAGCTTTCACATGCATATGTTTTTGTTGTTGTTGTTATGTGCCATTGAGTCAGACCCAACTCATAGCGACCCCTCCTTAGGTTTCTGAGGTGGTATCACTATGGAAGTAGATTGCCTGGTGGGTTTGAGCTGCCAGCCTTCTGGTTAGCAGTCAAGTGCCTTAGGTACTATGCTACCAGAGCTCCTCACATGCATGCATATGAGATGATTGAAAATACCATGGCTTAGATCAGGTGCACCTTAGTCCTCAAAGTGACATCTTTGCTTTTTTTTTTTTTTTTTTTTTAACATTAAAGAGATCTTTGGCAGCAGATTTGCCCAATTTACTATGTTGTTTAATTTCTTGACTGCTGATTCCATGGGTATTGGCTGTGAATCCAAATAAAATGAAATTCTTGACAACTTCAATCTTTTTTACAAGAAAGACCAATTAATATGACAATTATTCAAACTTATGCACCAAACACTAATTCCAAAGATGAAGAAATTGAATCTTTTTACCAACTTCTATAGTCTGAAATAGATCAAGCATGCAATCAAGATGCACTGATAATTAGTACTAATTGGAATGTGAAAGTTGAAATAAAGAAGAAGGATCAGTAGTTGGAAAATATGGCCTTGGTGAAAAATACAACACCAGAGCTGCCATGACAGAATTTTGCAAGACTAACAAACCATTCATTGGAAATCTCTTTTTTCAACAACATAAATGGCAAATATGTACATAGATCTAGAGAGATGGAACACATAGGAAGAATCAAATTGACTCTATCTATAGAAGGAGCCAATGAATAGGCATTAAAATATCTTTGATTCTCTTGATGTTGTTGTTGTTGTTATGCGCCATCAAGTCAGACTCAACTCATAGTGGCCCTTCCTTGGGTTTCCGAGGCAGTATCACTGCAGAAGTAGATTGCCCCATCTTCCTTCCAAGGATTAGTTGGTGGATTTGAACCACTAGCCTTTTGGTTAGCAGTCAAGTGCCTTAAGCACTACACTACTTGTTAGGTACCATTAAATCAGGCCAAACTCATAGCGACCCTACGTACAACAGAGCAAAACACTGCCCAGTCCTGAACCACCCTCACAATCCTTGCTGTGCTTGAGCCCCTTGTTGGTGCCACTGTGTCAATCCACCTCTTTGAAGGTCTTCCTCTTTTTCACTGACCTTCTACTTTACCAAGCATGGTATCCTTCTTCAGGTACCATTCCCTCCTGATACCATGTCCAAAGAACATGAGACAAAGTCTCGCAATCCTTACTTCTAAGGAGCATTCTGGCTGTACTTCTTCCAAGACAAATTTGTTTATTCTTACCTTAAGCCAAAAATATTCCCTATATGCTTCTCAAAACAAACAATGCTTTAACTTAACTAGTAAAGAATGTCTATGTCTTGGGTACTGTGCTCTTTTAAGAAT
>NW_006921849.1:112170-113772 GCF_000298275.1 Orycteropus afer afer | reverse complement strand
AACATAATTTTTTAAATATCTTATCTGTTATGAAATTGTAGCAATGGTAGATAATAGCTGCTGACTAATTGGTTGGTTGATTTTTTTTTTATGTCCTTATTTTACAAAATCAAATTTGACCACCTTATATAAGTCAGGAGAGAACAGACCCTGGAGAAGGATATCATGTAATAAAGTAGAGGGTCCGTGAGAAAGAGAAAGACCCTCAACAAGATGGATCGACTGAGTGGCTGCAATGGGCTCAAGCATAGCATAAAGGTGGTGCAGGCCTGGGCAGCATTCCCTTCTGCTCTATATAGGGTGGCTATGAGTTGGAACTGACCTGACAGCACCTAGCAACAATAACGCATTGCTCCAAGATTTACTTTCCAGAAATTTTACTGCTCCACACAATACAAGGGACTGGAAACCATAGCCCTATGGTAAAAAGTTTAGAGATTTGAACAAGACACCAAATTAAGCACATTGAAAACAAATTTAGGTGTTGATTTCTAAATCTGTTTAAATGTAAATCAGTAATTAAAATGAAATCATTGGAAGAACATAAATAGCACACATACGTATCAAAAAATTGGAGTAAAAGCTGCAAAAAACTTAAAGCATTATAAATTCAACAAAGGGCAAGAAAAAAATATAAAATAAGATAGTAAGAATAAGTCCAAATATACCATTGATTACAATAAGTATATCTAGGTAGACTGGCCAGACAGAAAGTCTCAGATTGCTCATGAGAACCAAACCAAACAAATAAAACAAATAAATAATTTTTATCTATTGCTTCTAGGAATCACAACAGAATTGTTGTTGTTGTTGTTAGGTGCTGTCAAGTCATTTCCGACTCATAGCGACCCTATGCACAGCAGAACGGAACACTGCCCGATCTTGCACCAGCTCCATGATCCTTGCTATTCTTGAGCCCATTGTCACAGCAACTGCGTCAATCCATCTCGTGGAAGGCCTTTCCCTTTTTCATCGACCCTCCACCTTACCAAACATGACATCCTTCTCCAGGGAATGGTCCCTTCTGACAACATGACCAAAGTAGGTGAGACGAAGCCTGGCCATTCTCGCTTCCAAGGAGCATCTTGGTCGCACTTCCTCCAGGACAGATCTGTTAGTTCTTTTGGCAGTCTATGGTACCTTCAGCATTCTTTGCAAGCACCACAACTAAAAAGTATCAACTCTTCTTCAGTCTTCCTTATTCATTGTCCAGCTCTCACATGCATACAAGGTGATTGGAAAGATCATGGCCTCTGACAGGCGCACCTTAGTCCTCAAGGAGACATCCTTGCTCCTCGGCACTTGAAAGAGTTCCTTTGCAGCCGACCTGCCCAGCGCTACATGTTGTCTAAGGTCCTGACTGCTGCTTCCATTGGTGTCGATTGTAGAACCAAGCCATGTGAATTCTTTTACAATCTAAATCTTTTCTCCATTTATTGTGATGCTGCTTATTGGTCCAGTTGTGAGGATTTTTGTCTTCTTTATATTGAGATGTAATCCATACTGCAGACTGTGTTCCTCAATCTTCATCAGTAAGTGCCTCAAGTCATCCTCACCTTCAGCAAGCAAAGTTGTATCATCAGCTATCTCAGATTGTTAATG
>NW_006921849.1:108751-110675 GCF_000298275.1 Orycteropus afer afer | reverse complement strand
AAGGCTGAAATGAAAAACAAAATTATAGGTCCTCTCAAAATGAATACCAGATATGTTCTATAACAAGACCTTTCAATGGGTGAATGCTTTCCTAGATATGTTAGATTTGGTTGACTCATTCATTTCTGGACAGGCATTTGGAATGTTTGCTTCTATTGACATACATGGATGGTGCTGTGATGAGCACTGGTGTCCAAGTGTTTGTCTGAGTGCCTATCCTCACTATAAATGGCAGGGGTGGAAGGAAAAGTGAGGAGAGAATTCAAGTATAGGGAATGTGTGTCATATAGGGTGAGATCTAGAAGCAGGAATGTGATGGGAGGTGAATAGGTGAGAGAGAGGTGGAGAACTCCCAGATGTAGGTCAAAGGAGTCAGGAGGGTCAAAAGGCAGCAGTGGTGTTGTGAGTGAGGAATTGGAGAGAGAAGTGATCAGACCGTGCCTAAGGAGATAGAAGGCGGGAGAGTGAAGAACAACAAGGAGTTGGTAATGACAGTACCCAACAACAACAACTTTTTATATACCCCTGCAGAAATATATGTCATAGACGCTATGCTGCTCCCCATTTCACGGTTCAGTGCCTGAGAGGCATAATGACTTTCTCAGGATAGTAAAGTGGTGAACACCAACTCAGTGGTGTTCAGAGGACCCAGATGTGCTTATTAGATCAAATTATCCATGTATTCAAATCAAGAAGTTAAGAAAATGAATAACAAAAAAAATTCAAAGAAAGATACTAAAAATATAAATCAATGAAATATAAGTTGTAAATGTAAACATTTTTTGAAATGGTTGTTGGTGTTCTTGTTAGGTGCCATCGAGTCAGCTCCAACACAGAGAGACCTTATGTACACTGCCAGGTCCTGCACCAGCCTCACAGTCCTGGCTATGCTTAAACTCGTTGTTGAAGCCATCATGTCAATCCATCTCACTGAGGGTCTTCCCCTTTTTTGCTGACCTTCTACTTTACCAAACTTCAAAATGGTACTGCTCAATAAAACCCCAAATTGGTCCTTTGAATGGAGTAACAACAGCCACAATAATGAAACTGACCATCCTTTAGCAGAGTTGTTCATGAGAAAAGAGAGAAGACATAAAACTATTAGGAAATAGATGACAAGCATAACTATTAATATAGAAGGGATTGGAAAACTATAGTAGATTCTGGAATAACCTCTCAGAGGCAACCAAACACTTTGAGAGAATCACCAGGCCTGCCGATTCTGGACCATAGTCTCAGGGGACATCATGCTCAATTGGCACAACATATCAAACCAAAAAACTAAATTCACTGCTGTCAAGTCAATTTGCCTCATAGCGACCCTTCCTTGGGTTTCAGAGGCAGTATCTCTACAGAAGTAGAGAATCTTCATTTTGAGGAGTGGCTGGTGGGTTTGAACTGCCAGCCTTCTGGTTAGCAGTCAAATGACTTAGGCACTATGCCACATAGTACATAAAAATCATGTTCCACAACCTTCTTTGGTGAGTAGTGACTGGGGTCTTAGAAGCTTTTGAGCAGCCATCTAAGGTGCAACTATCGGTCTCCTCTCATCTGAATCAAAGAAGAGTGAAGAAAATCAAAGGCATCGGAAAACAGTTAGTCTAAGGATAAGATAGACCATGAGGACCTCAGCCTTCATGACCCTGAGACCAGAACTAGATGGTGCCCAGCTACCAATGCCAACCATTCAGAAAAGGATCAAAACTGGAGCTCCTGGATAGAGTGGGAGGAAAAATGTGTAACAAATTAAAAAACACAAAAATGGCCAAGATTACTGGTCAGATAGAGTCTGGTGGGATGCCCAAAACTATGGCCCTGGGTTACCCTTCAGGCTTGGAAATGGACTCACTCCCATGGATTGGCTCTCAGCCCAATGGTAGAAAGACCTACATATAGAACACCTATCCTAAGGCAATGCACTCAC
>NW_006921849.1:105597-108156 GCF_000298275.1 Orycteropus afer afer | reverse complement strand
GCCTACAACCATGATAAGCAACATTAGCTCTTATTATAAGAGTTCAATTTCACCCTTCAGCTAGACAAAATGTATGATTTTTCTGAAAATATGTAAATGATCTTATATCTACTATTTTGGAGCATAAAAAGTATATTTTTCAATTCATTCTAATGAGCTAACGTAACTCCAATACAAAAAAAAAAACCTTGCCATCCAGTTGATTCTGACTTATAACCATCTGAGAGGACACAGTAGAACTGCCCCCATTGGGTTTCCAAGGCTGTAATCTTTACAAAAGCAGACTGCCACATCTTTCTCCCATGGAGCTGTGGGTGGGTTTGAACCAATGACCTTTTGGTTAGCAGCCGAGTGTTTAACCACTGAGCTGTCAGGGGTTCTTTAACTTGATAGGCAAACCAGACAAAAAATACAGCACACACATACACAAAAATCATACACAACTTCAGCTCCACTTACTCATGAGCATAGGTAGAAAAATCCTAAATAATGGTGGCAAATCTAATCTTACAATGTATTTTTTTAAAATGTTAGGAAAAATCTCAGAAATGGGTCTATGTTAGAATACACATTAATGAAATTCACTATCTTAACAGATATATAATTGTAGGATAAATGGTGGGAAAGTATTTTATAAAATTCAACACCTAGCTTCATTAAAAGACAAACAAAATCTTAAACTAATGAAACGTAGCTACCAACATAAAATATCACACTTGTTGATAAAAATTAGTATAATCCTCATTATTCAGAAATAACAAAGGGAACTTTGGTATCTTCATTATTATTTAATATTATGCTTAAGATTTAGTAATCTCAATAACAAGAGACAACAAAAGAAATAAATTTTGTGGGAAGGAAAGGGACAAACCATTCTATGTCTGTGGATAATATGGTCACCAACCTGAAAATTCTAAGAAGGTATACTTTCCAAATTATTAGAACTAGTAAGTGGTTTGATAACACAGCCAGACAAAAGTTCAACATGTAAAACTCAGTAGTTTTCTAAATATCATGAAAACCAACAAATGATCAAAAGGGATACTGTATCCTTAGGGCTTAGGAGCTCTGGTAGCATAATGCCTAAGGCACTTGACTGCTAACCAGAAGACTGGTGGTTCAAACCCACCAGCCACTTCTCAGAAGGAAGATGGGGCAATCTACTTCTGAAGTGATACTGCCTCGGAAACCAAAGGAGGGGTCCCTATGAGTCGGGTCCAACTCAACGGCACATAAGGACAACAACAACATCCTCAGGGCTTAATGCAGACAACAGAAACTACTCTGGCTGGTTTTGACAGCAAGCAATTTATTGTTAGATTTATAAAATTACGGTGCCCAGATGGTGCAATGGTTAAGCTCTTGGCTGCTACCTGAAAGGCGAGTGGTTCAAACCCACCCAATGGCTCCAAGGGAGAAAGAGCTGGTGATCTGATTCCATAAAGACTGTAGCCTAGAAAAATCCTATGGGGCAGTTCTATTCTGTCACATGGGGTTGCTATGACTCATACGTCACAATTGACTTAATGGCACCCAACAACAACATTACAAAATCATTGACAAACAGTCCTCACCTAGGCTGACATTCCTGAACCACCCCTGTTCCCAAGAATCCTCCTTCTTCTACCAGTACTGAGAGAGCTGCCACCGAAACAGAAAGTCACCCAATCAGGAAGCTACTGAGTCCATCAGAAAAAGGACTTAACTAGGTTCAGAATCAGGACTTAACTTGGTTCCAAATTCACCTCTAATCCCAGCGACCAGTGGCCATTGAGTCAATAGCCATGCACAGCCATCCCACGGGTATCAGCGTAGAACTATGCTCCATGGGGTTTTAAAATGTTTTTGCAGGGGAAGTATATTGCCAGGGCTTTCTTCTGAGGCTCCCCTGGGTGGATTCAAACCTTCAAACTTTCCCTTAACAGCCAAGTGTTTGCACTACCCAGGGGCTCCTCTAATGCAAGTGCAGCTAATTGGCAGAATCCAAATCACCACTAGAACCCAACTGCAAAGATGTCAGGGAAAGATAGTCTTTAGTTTCCGATCTTCAACAGCCTCCACAAGGAACCGTTCACTATGGCAACAGAAACTATTATAATTACATACTGAAGAAATCTAATAGGAAATGTGCATGATCTGTGTGAAGAAAACGAGGCATAAAAAACACCTTAAAAAAAATAAAGTCCTTGTTCATTGTTGGGAAGTTTCAATATAGAAGGAATATCAGTTCTCCTAAATATCTATAAATTCTGAATGATTCCATTCAAAATTCCAAAAGGAGATCTTTGTAAACTAAATGATCCTAAAAGTTATATGAAAGACAAAGGAAATAGATAAGAAATTTTTAAAAGAAAGAAAAACAGTGAGGGAGACATATCCTACCTGATCTCAAACTAGGTCTAAAGCAACAGTAATTAGAAGCCTGGGGCACTGCTATGTTGTTGTTGTTGTTATGTGCCGTCGAGTCAAATCCAACTCATATCGACCCCTCCTTGGGTTTCCGAGGCAGTATCACTACGGAAGTAGGATTGCCCAACCTTCCTTCCGAGGAGTGGCTGG
>NW_006921849.1:77445-94581 GCF_000298275.1 Orycteropus afer afer | reverse complement strand
GTTGTCAGAAGGGACCATTCCCTGGAGAAGGATGTCATGCTTGGTGAGGTGGAGGATCGACAAAAGAGGGGGAGGCCTTCAATGAGATGGATTGACACGGTGGCTGCGATGATGGGCTCAAGTATAGCAGGGATCATGGAGCTGGCGCAGGATCGGGCAGTGTTTCATTCTGCTGTATATGGGGTTGTTACGAGTCGGAGATGACTCAACGGCACCTGACAATAACAACAACAAATGATGGGACCATGCAATGGTACGACTATTGTGGAAAACAGTACAACAATTCCTTAATAGTTGGAAACAGAAATACTATTTGATCCAGGGTATCAAAAAGATGCACAAGAGTTACATATGACAAAATTAAATACTAGTACATACACAATCATGCAATATCAGTGATAACAAGAAAACAATCTGAGTGGATACATAGACAGAAGGTAAGCTGAACAGGTACCAGTAGATGGACAGAGCTACATCCACAACCAGGAGCTCTGGTAGCATAGTGCCTAAGGCACTTGACTGCTAACCAGAAGACTGGTGGTTTAAACACACCAGCCACTCCTCGGGAGGAAGGTTGAGCCATCTACTTCTGTAGTGATACCACCTTGGAAACCCAAGCAGGGGTCGCTATTAGTTGGGGCCGATTTGATGGCACATGACAACAACAACACACCCACAACCATATATCGGTTTAGCAGAGGACATGTCTACATACGTACTTTTATGTGCTTAAATATATTCATGTATATAGTAGAGCACCCAGGGGGCAAAGTTACGAAACCTTCCTAACCAAAACCAAAAACCTTGAGGTCATAATTCACTAGGCTTGGAGGCTGAAGACCACAGTCTCATGGGACAGCTAATTCAGTTGGCATTATGTAGTTTACAAAGACAATGGTCTGCATCTTACTGGGGTCTTAAAAGCTTGTGAGAGGCCATCTAAGGTGCAACTATCAGTCTCTCTCCATCAGAAGCAAAGAAGAGTGAAGAAAATCAAAGACACATGGAAACAATTAATCCAAAGGACTAACGGACCACACAAACCTCAGCGTCCTTGACCCTGAGACCAGAATGAGATTGTGTCTGGCTAGCAGTATTGACCGCTTTGAAAGGGATCACAGTAGGAGGTTCTGGATAAAGTGGAAGAAAATGTGGAACAAAACTCAAAAGCATAAAAAAAAAACAGACCAAGCTTACTGATCTGATAGAGACTGGTGAAACCCCTTAGATCATGGACGCTGTCACCCATCAAGCCTGGAAATGAACACACCCCAGTGGCTCAACTTTCAGCCAAACAATAGACAAGCCTGTAAAGTGAACAATAACACTAGAGGAGTATGCACTCCTTAGAAGTATCAGCCACATGAGCTCAAAAGAAGTTTTTACCCAGGGATAAGAAAGAACAATGAATGGAAACAGGGGGAAGTAGGAAGAGTGCTGTTACATTTGGGCCATTGTAATCAACGTCACATAACAAAATGTGTATGAGTTGTTGAATGGAGAACCAATTTTCTCTATAAACTTTCACTCAAGTCACAATCAAAAGTTACAATAAACAATAAACAAATAAAAAGAGTCACTGAGTAGCACAAGAAGTTAAGTGCTAGACTATTAGCCAAAAGGTTGGCAGTTCAAACCTACTTGGAAGTGCCTCAGAAGAAAGTTCTGGCAATCTGTTTCCAAAAGGCCACAGCTTTCAAAATCCTATGGAGAAGTTCTCCACTGCACACTGTTGAAACAGGCTTGATAGCAACCATCAATACCAAGAAACATCTTTAAAACCAGAAGATGTGGTAACCAGATCTACATGAGTTAGATGTTTGTTTCTGCAAGTCATTTATCCACACTTTTGGAAAAATAAAACACCCGGCATGTTTCAGAAATAAAAACACATAGCAGGTCTTACCCTATTTCAGATGTATTTGTGGGAAAAAAAAAAATGATTCCTATTAAACCACTGTGGGATATAGTTCTATTTTCCTCATATCTGGAAGCAGATACCATTCAGGAGTTATAGGTCCTGAGATGTCTGTCCCTTCCCTAAGGTCCCTGAAGTCCTTACTGTCTCTACCATTAACCTGGTACCTGATTCTGTATTCCCTGCTTCATGTATTGTGGTATGAAGACAAAATAAGGGATAGCCCGCTACAATAAAATAAAATCAACTTGATAGCAACGCGTTTTTGTCATCTCACAGAAGGTGATTGTCAGGCCTTTCTTCCAGAGCACCACTGGATGGATTAAATTAACAACATTTTGGTGAATGCCGAAGAGCAAACCGTTTCTGTCAGCCAGAGGTAGGCAGAAACATAGAGTAGAATGCTTAAACAGTAGCTTGTTCTTAGCAGGCACCATTGAGTCCGTTCCAACTCATGGCAACCCTATATACAATAGAAGGAAACACTGTTAGCCATCCTCGCAATTGTTGCTATGTTTGAGCCCATTGTTGCAGCCATTGTGTCAATCCGTCTTGTTAAGGGTCTTCCTCTTTTTTGCTGACCCTCTGCTTCACCAAGTATGCCATCTTTCCCAGGACTTGTCACTCCTGATAAAATGTCCAAAATACATGAGACAAAGTCCTGGTATCCTCACTTCTAAAGAGCATTCTGATGTCCTTCTTCCAAGACAGATCTATTTGTTCTTCCACAGTAGCTAAAAAAAAATCCTAATTAACTCCCAACAAGTTGATTCCAACTCATAGCGACCTCCTTTGGGTTTCTAAGCAGTAAATCTTCATGGAAGTAGATTGCCCTGTCTTCCTTCAACAGAGTGGCTGGTGGGTTTGAGCCACCAACCTTCTGGTTAGCAGTCAAATGTTATTATGAAACCTTTAAAAACAATGTTTGGGACAAAATTATGTAAGTTCTGGGACCATGGAAGGCTATTAAACAGAAAGCAATCTGATTGGATTTGTGTTTAGAAATATTGCCCCAATAACCAAGAAAATGAGTAACAATAATAGCTAGCATTTATTGATTGTTTATTATATGCAAGGCACTGTTGTAAGCACACTACACACATTATTTCATTTAATCTCCACAATAGCCCAATGAAGTCATTACTGTTATTTTCCCCATTTAACAGAGAAGCACTTAAGGCAAGAGAGATTAGTTTGCCCAGGGAGCCAGAGCCAGCTACTGGTGAAAACATGGCTCAGATCCAAGCAATCTGACTTCAGACCCCACAACTTGACAGTAGCTAATTGTTTCCTTTGAACAGAAAGAAAATGGAGACAGCGACACCTACCTCTAGACCAGCAAGCAGATTATTGTATTAATATTAATCTGTGTGATAGGTAATGATGGCATGGACATAGTAATAATGAGGTGTAATAAATATTTTGGTACCAAAAAAAAAAAAAATGGAATTTTACAGAGAGGAGGGAGGAAGCAAGGATGCAGATAGAAAGTGAAAGATTGAGGAAGGTTTGATAACCCCAGCTTTAGATGCCTGAGTGGAAACTGGTATCGTTAGTTCTGATGACAGATTCAGGGTGAACACCAGATTTGGTTTTCAACAGGTTAACAAGTTCTAATAGAAAAAGTTGTCTTTGTGGCTATGGTCTGCATAAATATGGTGGAGGGTAATTTTTTTGTGTGTTTTGTTTGTCTGAGATTTAAAGAGAAATTTCTGTTCTCACGGTTCTGGAGGCTAGAAGTCCAAATTCAGGCCACCGGCTCTCGACGAAGGCTGGCTCTCTGTGGGTTCTGGGGGAGATCCTTGTCTCAGTTTCCATAGCCCCAGAGACCTTCATGTGGCATCTGTCTTCCCCTCCTGTGTCTAATCTGCTCTTTGTTTATATATATATATATATATATATATATATATATATATTTGTTGTTGTTGTTGTTGTTATGTGCCAGTTGAGTCGGACCCGACTCATAGTGACCCCTCCTTTGGTTTCTGAGGCAGTATCACTACGGAAGTAGATTGCCCCATCTTCCTTCCAAGGAGTGGCTGGTGGGTTTGAACTGCCACCCTTCTGGTTAGCAGTCAAGTGCCTTAGGCACTAAGCTACCAGAGCTCCTATGTATATATATGTGTGTGTGTGTGTGTGTGTGTGTGTGTGTAAGTGAAAATAGACACAATCAAAGATACACCCAAAGATACCAAAAACAAAAAAACCAAACTCACTGCCAGGGAGTCGAATCCAACTCATAGCGACCCCTCCTTGGGTTTCCAAGGCGATATTACTACAGAAGTAAATTGCCTCATCTTCCTTCTGAGCCCAAAGATACAGCTAAAGAAATTGTCAACTATTTCTACAGGTACAATTCACTGATGTTAATTACATTCTTCAAGTAGTGCTACCTTTCTTGCCATCCTTTCCAAGTTATTTGGTGGAAGGGCTCTTTGGAAGATCATTCAGCTGGCCAATGACACCACTTCCCAATAATTAGGATGCACTGGGAGCTCTGGTGGTGTAGTGCCTAAGGCATTTGACTGCTCACCAGAAGGCTGCTGGTTCAAACCCACCAGCCACACCTTGGAAGGAAGACTGGGCAAACTACTTCCATAGAGATACCACCTCAGGAACCCAAGGAGGGGTCACTATGAGTCGAATCGAATCAATGACATTAGATTCAAGCCTGGCTTTTCTCCTTCTAGCTGAGTGACCTGGGGGGATTTTCATTCCTTTGAAACTCAGTTTCCTAATCTGTAAAACAGGAATACTAAAATTTACCTGCCTACTTTTGTGTGACTACAAAGATAATAACAAAAAATATATTGTTGGCTATTGAATCCACACACACACACACACACATACATGTATATAAAATGAGGCACTGATGGTTTAGTGGCAGAATTCTCCATGCAGGAGACCAGGGTTCGATTCCCAGCCAATGCACCTCATTGCAGCCACCACCCATCTGTCTGTAGTCATCTGTACATGTCGTTTTGATGCTGAACAGGTTTCATCAGAACTTCTAGACTAAGACTGACAAGGAAGAAAGGCCTGGCAATATACTTCCAAAAACACCAGCCAATGAAATCTCTATGGATCACAACATGCCTGCATTTGGTTTCATTGTGCTTGGGGTCACCACGAGGTTGGGGCCAACTCAATGGCAGCTAACAGCGACCACAACAACAAACATACATATGATGGAATTTAAGAAGCTCCTAATGCTTTGGGAAGAGGGTTCAGCCTCATGGAGTTAAAATATTGCACTAATATCAACCCTTCCTGTACTTTGTTAACATTTGGTCTTCTTTGACGAGAGTCAGCCAGTTAGAGCACAATAATGAGAAATCAAAATGGCTTTATAGATTCCAGTTTTTAACAAAATCTATATTTTCATAGTTTCTTTTCTTTCAACGTGGCTTATATTGTCTTCCTGAAATCAATATGCTGCATTTATAGAGACACTTCAAGATAAAAGAGCAGTGGCATTTTTTATGATCGATACTAAATTACTTGATTCCTACCCGGGCAATAAGCATATCCAGGTTAACTCTTGAGAGATGGGAGAAGCCACCTCAGAGCACTGCAGTGCCTGCCAAAGTCTTGGTCAGCGCTCAGCATCCAACTCCCTTGCTGTCTCCAGTGCTGTTGCTGTCATTAGCTGCTATCAAGTCAGCCCCCAGCAGAATGACACACTGCCCAGTCCTGTGCATTCCTGTGATGCATTGTGACCCACAGGGTTTTCACTGACTAACTTCTGAAAGTACAGCAGCAGGCCTTTCTTTCTCATCTGTCTTACTGTTTTGGTCCAGCTCTGCCTCCTGCTCCCAGTCCACTGGAGCTAGAGGTGTTTCTTCACTCAGACAGCTGCTGGCTACCGAGGCTTTTTACTCAAGTAAAAAGTCACAGTCCCAATGTTACCAAACTACATAGCAGGCCATTAACTTCAGTCCATTGTAAGTCCCAAGGTCAGCAGAGCCTGGCAGGCACACCCATGTTCATCGCAGCACTATTTGCAATTCCAAAAAGATGGAAACAACTTAGGTGCCCATCAGTGGCTGCATGAATAAACAAACTATAGTACATACACACAATGGAATACTATGCAACATTAAAAAATAATCATGAATCTGCAAAACACAGCATAACATGGATGGACTTGGAAGACATTTTGCTGAGTGCAATTATTCCATCACAAAGAACAAATAATGTATGAGATCTCTATTGTAAATAGTCAAGAAAAGGTTTTCACACACAGAAAGAAACATTCTTTGATGGCTACCAGGGATGGTAGGGGAAAGGAGGGTGTGGTAGTTACAGCCCTGTGTCAATTTGGATGGGCCGTGGTTTTGAGTGGCTGGGCACCTGGATGTAGTTATTCCCCAGGATGAGAGTGCAATCACCTTCTTGGTGAAATTTGCTGGGAGCAGCTA
Organism: Orycteropus afer afer; assembly: GCF_000298275.1. Taxonomy (NCBI): domain Eukaryota; kingdom Metazoa; phylum Chordata; class Mammalia; order Tubulidentata; family Orycteropodidae; genus Orycteropus; species Orycteropus afer. Next base: position 88,242 of record NW_006921849.1, on the reverse strand, counting down.
AGGAGCTGCCTTTGGGGTGTGGCCTGCTTCCAGTCTATAAGAAAAAGCTTTGAGAAAGGTCTCCAGCTTGTTGGCACATTTTGGGTCCTACCAAGTCTTCATCTCAATGGCCTACCGTGTTGCCTGCCGATCTAGGGATGGTTCCTGGACTTGAGTCAATGGCCTGCCACGTTGCTTGCCTATCATGGGATTGTGCCATTTTTCTTGCCAATCTTGGGTTCATCAGCCTCAGCAACCAGCATCTGCATGAACCAGAAAAAGTCTCCATCTCTAGTGAGCTTGTAACAGGAGGCAGAGCTGAAGCCCAAGGTCAAGGGGTCATCACCCAGTCCCCAGAGATAGCACATGGAACTCAGATTTCTAGCCTCCTAAACTGTAAGGGGGAGCTCTGGTAGCATAGTGCCCAATGCATTTGACTGCTAACCAGAAGGCTGGCAATTCAAACCCACCACCCACTCCTCAGAAGGAAGACCGGGCAATCTACTTCCATAGAGATACTGCCTCGTAAACCCAAGGAAGCATCACTATGAGTTGGAATTGACTCTACAGCAGTGAGTTTGTTTAAAAAAAAAAAAAAAACCGTAAGGGAATAAATTCCTATTTGTTAAAATAACATCCACTTGTATTTCTGTTAGAGCAGCACTATGGAATCAAGACAGAGGGTAACTCACTAACTAGAGAGTAGACACATGTTAACCTGAATGAAGAGGAAACCAGCGCAAGATGATCAAGGCAGAGAAAGACATTGGGAGAAGCACAAGAGTTAAAGCAGCAGAGGTAAGTACTATTACAGACACAGTCCTGCAATAACAGTAATAAAAATAATCCATGAGTGGACACATAGATAGACACACAAGCTGAACAGGTATGGGAAGGCAAATGGGACTGTGCCCACAAATATATACAGGTTTGACAGAGGATATTTCTACACATGTATTTACATATGTTCCAAATATATCCATGAATATAGTAGAACATACAGGGGGCAAAGTTATAAAAGCTTCTTAGCCATAACCTATCACCTTGAGGGAATGAGTTGCTGGGCCTGGGGCTCAGGACCATAGTCTTGGGGAACATCGAGGTCAATTCACACAACATAGTCCACAAAGACAATGTTCTACATCCTACTTTGGTGAGTGGTGACTGGAATCTTAAAATTTATGAATGGCCATCTAAGGTGCAACTATTGGTCTCACCCCATCCAGAGCAAAGAAGCATGAAGAAAACCAAAGATGCATGGAAATAATTAGTTCAAAGGACTGATAACCATACCAATCTCAGCCTCCATGACTCTGAGACCAGAACTAGACAGTGCCCGGCTACTACTACTGACCTCTCTGAAAAGGATCACATAGAAAGTTCCAGATAGAGTAGAAGAAAAATGCAGAACAAAACTCAACATTATAAAAGAAAAGAAAAGAAAAAAAAAACGGTCTCATTAGTCTGATGGAGACCGGTGGAACCCCCAGGACTCCAGCACTTAGTCATCCCTCAAGCCTTGGCCTGAACTCATCCCCATGGCACCACTTTCAGCCAAATAATAAGTCTATAAGGTGGATTGTGACACCAGAGACGTACACCCTCCTTAGAACAATCAATCATTCAAGATAAGAAGGGCAGCATTTGCCCAGAGACAAAGTTCAGAAGGCAGGAACAGATGAAAAAGAAGGACAAACAGAAAGAAGAAACACAGGGAGAAAGTGGGATGAGTGCTGTTACATGGTGGGGATTGCAATCAATGGCAGGAAACAAAAGGTGTCTGGATTGTTGGTGGAAGGCTGATTTGCTCTGTAAACCTTCACTCAAACCACAATAAAAAGTTAAAAAGAAAAAAAAGTAACGCTTTGGAATCAGACAGAAGTGGGTTCACGTTCCAGTTTCATCACTTCTTAGCAAGTTACACAGCTCCTTTAAAACATAGTTTCCTTATTTTTTAAATGGTTGCAATAAAAGTAGGTCATTGGAATTGTTTTTTTTTAAAAAAAAAAAAAAACTACATGTGTCTTCGATCAGGTTTCCCAGGAAACAGACTATGAAATGAGATTGGATGCAGGACGTTTCCTGGAGGGTGCTACCTAAGCTAACACCCTTGGGGATGAGAGAGGCAGCACTGGGCGGGGGTTATGTGGAATTCTGAAGCAGGTACAACAGAGGCCTCTGGTTGCTTGCAAGCAGCTCCAAGCGGGATGGCTCTTCAGAGTTGTCTGGAACTGAGGCAAAGGTCCTTCGTATTTATGAACTGCTACTATATGCCAGCTGCCATCCATCTGTCAGTTTGCCATGCTATGGTGGCTTACATGTTGCTAAGATACTGGAAAACATGCCAACAATATTTCAAAAACCAGCAGGATCACTCATGGTGAACAGGTTTCAAAAAGCTTCCAGGCTAAGACAGACTAGCAAAAAAAAAAGGCTTGGCAGTGTACCTCTGGAAATTAGGCAATGAAAACCCTATAGATCACAACAGAATATATTGTCCAGTATTGTGCTGGAAGATGAGCTAACTTGGAAGAAACTCATAATACATGTGGCCAGAATAATGGATTTGAGCACACCCACAATTGTGAATATGGTGCAATGTTTCTGGTTTGTTCTGTTGTACATAGTCATCATGACTCAGAGCCAACTCAACAGAAACTAACAACAGCACTACATGCCAAGCCCTGGGCTAGGTGCTGGGAGACAAACGTAAGTGAAATGGGTCCTATGACCCTGAGAGCTGACAGCAGTTGCCTGAAAGGACTAAATGGTGAAAGTAAAATGGGTGGTGCCCAGAAATGACAGGGAGATGCCAGCTGAAGAGAAGACTGAACCATGTCATCTGCTTTTTCAGGTCACTCTGTTCTTGGACTCCCCGTGGCTGATCATCCTGGAGAAAATGAGAACAATGTGGAGTATTCAAGATCATTTGAAAGATCTCTTTAAGGTGTTGAAAAGCAAGGATGTCATTTTGAGAACTAAGATGTTCTAGACCAAAGTATTTTCAGTTGCCTCCTATGCATACAAAAGCTGGATAACAAATAGGAAGACCAAGAATTGATGCCTTTGAATTGTGGCATTGGTGAAGAATATTGAATATACCATGGACTTCTAGAAGAACAAAGAACTCTTGTCTTGGAGGAAGTATAGCCAGAATGCTCCTTAAAAGCGAGGACAGTGAGACTTCATCTCACGTACTTTGGACACGTGATCAGGAGGGACCAGTCTCTTGGGAAGGACATCATGCTTGGTGAAGTAGAGGGTAAGCGAAAAAGAGGAAGACCCTCAATACCATGGATTGAACAGTGGCTGCAACAATGGGCTCAAACATGGCAACACACACGAGCCTGGCACGGGTCAGGGTAGGTGTTTTGTTCTGTTGTACATAGAGTCTCTAAGAGTCAGAAATGACTCGAGGGCACCTGACAATAACAAAATTCATCCAAGGCTTGAAAGAGCTCATACATCATAGAAACAGCCCTCCACAAGTGATGGAGCGAATTGAGCAGAGGATCCAGCTGACATTAACAAAGCACAGGCAAAAAGTCCAATTGCCTTGGTAATGAGGACTCCTTCCCAGTCTGATTGTTGTTGTTTGCTGACATTTTGTCAACCCCGCTCATGGCCACCCAGTGTTCAACAGAAGGTAATGCTGCCCAGTCCTGCTCCATGGCCATGATCAATTACAGATCATAAAATCGTGATCCATAGGGTTTTTATTGGCTGATTTCAGAAGTGGTTTGCTAGGTCTTTCTTCCTAGTCCATCCTAGTCTGCAAGCTCCAGTGAAACCTGTTCAGTTTCACAACAGCACTCAAGCAAAAAAGCCACAGGCAGATCAAGGGAGCTGGAAATGAAAGGCTGCATTTGGTGTAGTTAGCACCATCTTAGGAAAAGATCCTGGAAGATGTTTGGGAGAGGATGTCAGGGGCAAAGAATGAGACCACAAAGAGATAAATCTGGGTTATAAATAACAGGAATTACATCTAAACCTGATGTGCTGGTTATGTTTGTGTGTCAACTTGGCTGGGCCTGGTTGAGTGCCTGGCCAGCTGGTGGTAGTTATTCCCCATGATGAGACTGGCAATCAACTCCATGGTAGGATCTACCACAAACAGCTGAATAGCTACTTTGAGTATATGGTCTGCTTCCTGTATATAAGAAGCAGATTTGGGAATGGTCTCTAGCCTATGGCACGCTTAGATCCCGCGTATAGCCGTGTCGTTGTTCAGCAGCCTGCCATGGTCTGCCGACTTTGGGACTTACAATGGACTTGAATTAATGGCCTGCCTTGTGGTCTGGTAACATTGGGACTGTGCCAACTTACGTGTCAACCTTAGGGCTTCTCAGCCTCAGCAGCCAGCAGCTGTCTGAGTGAAGAAATGCTTCTAGCTGTTCTAGTGCTCTAGTGGGCTGGGAGCAGGAGGCAGAGCTGGACCCCAAGGTTGAGGGGCTTTTATCCAGCCCCTAGAGCCTGGCACTTTGAACTTGGACTTAAAGCCTCCAAATTATAAGAATAAACTCCTGCTTGTTAAGGCCATCCCATTTGTGGTATATTTCTTGTCAGAGCAGCACTGGGTAACCAGAACACCTGAGTTTAAGAACTTTTTAGGTTCTGCAATGCCTCTCCCATTTATAAGGTTACAGTCTTCTGTCCACATAATTTAAAAATGTCTATGAGAACCTCCTCATCCATTTTTCCACACCACCACCATGACATGAAAGAAAATTCTGGAGCCAGATACAGGAGGGCTCCATTCTCAGTGGGATATTTGAACATTGGCTTGGGTTATTAGCTTGTAACACTTCTTAGACGTGAGAATTGTGAGACTCATCTCATGTACTTTGGACACGTTGTCAGGAGGAACCAATTCCTGAAGGAGGACATCATGCTTGATAAAGCATAGGGTCAGCCATGCACTCAAGCATAGCACTGATTAGGAGGATGGCACGTGATCAGGTAGTGTTTTGTTCTGTTGTGCCTAGGGTCACTATGAGTCAGAACTGACTTGCTAGCATCTAACAACAACAACTAGCTCACTGCACTGATTATTTCCTCGCAGCCCTGTGCCCACTCAGAAGAGCTGAGCCGAACACATAGAGTAGAATATGGATGAGAAGAGCCCAAGAGTTCCCTCAGTTTAGAAAATGCATTTCACAGATTTCATTGAAACCAACAGAGCATCACTAGCTAACACTTCAGTTCCTGTTTTCAATCATTCTCTTGTCTAATAAAATGATTCTCATCTTTAAGGTTCAACCCTTTATAAATGAGTATTATTGCCATGCAATTTTTTTTTTTAAATAAGGACTAAAACCAGATCAAATGGCAGGTATATTTCCCCTTGATATCTTGCTGATCAAATTTCCCCTTCTCTTTTTAGCCTACACTGGAATGACTCTTTTTCCTTATACCTTAATCCAATGTTTCTGTTATAAACTAAATGAATGGGAATACTCCAAGCTCCTGAACATGTCAAGAAGCAATGACCGAGTTCACCAGGAAAAAGCTCATAGAAAAATTTTGTGAGCCTTGAATGTTACATTTTATCCCACAATATGGTCTGCTTTTTCCCCTAAGTCCCTCATGCTTGCAGACCTCCCATCATAGGCCCCTCCATTCCCCATAGAAACACTGTTGCTCTTTAAACCAGCAATAAATAAATAAATAAATTGCAGAAAATGTGAGCATTGGATGTTTCCAGAATTTTTTCTCCATTTTCTTGGTCATTGATGGTTATGTGGTCTTAGAAGCTAAAAATCCTCCCTTCAGCTCCTGCCTTCCTTGAAGTCAAGAACATTAATAAAACAGTCATGTGTGGGAATACTCCATTATGAAGAAGAATAACTTAATGCAAACATGGCATCCAAAGAGACTTGCAGGTGGGTCTGCAAAGTATCATGGTAGCAAAAACCCAACAGTAAGGTCAAGTTCTAAAATGTTTGTATTCCACTGACTGCAGTGAAAGCTAATTGCACCCTAATTAAATTGCTTAACACTCAATACTTGTAATGAGCTTAGGGAAAGGTGCTATTTATTTATTCTTAACATCCATAAGAAAGTTTTTGTTTAATCTGGTTTTACCTTTCTGACTGATTTGAGGCATGACAGGACCTCTTTTTAGAAAACTGGTAAGCTAAATCTTTAAGCTTCTATCAGTGTGTCATACTGTGGTGGCTTGCATGTTGCTGTGATGCTGGAAGCTATGTCACTGTTATTTCTAGTACCAGCAAGGTCACCCATGGAAGACAAGTTTCAGCAGAGCTTCAGAACTAAGAATAGGAAGAAGGACCTGGCTATCTAAGCCCAAAAGTTAGCCAACGTAAACCTTACACCAACTCAACAAAACCCACTGCCATCAAGTCAATTCTGACTCATCACGACCCTCATTGGCTTTCTGAGGCTATAAGTCTTTATGGCTCTATATCACCCCATCTTCCTTCCACGGATCAGCTGGTGGGTTTGAACTGCTGACCTGCTGACTTTCTGGTTAGCAGCCAGATACCTTATCTACTACGCCACCAGAGGATCCCTGTAAACCTTATCGATCACAACAAATTATTGTTCAATATAATGCTGGAAGATGAGCCCCGAGGTTGGGAGGCGCTACATAACAACCACAACAGTGGATTCCAATATACACTTAATATGAAGATGACTCAGGACCAGGCAGCATTTCATTCTGTTATAATAAGGTCACCAGGAGTTAGAGATGACTTGATGGCAAGTCATAGCCTAACAACAAATCTTTAAGAGAGCCAGCATGGCATGGTATTGAGGATACAGTCTTTGACATCAAACAGATTTGTGTTCAAGTCTCCTGTCCCTTTACTCACTTTGTGATCTTGTCTAAGCTGTTTAAACACTGTGGACCTCTGTTGTCTTGCTGCCAAATGGCAATAATTGGGGCAAGGATTAAATAGAATAATACTTCTAAACTGCCTAAAATAGCACTTGAAAGAGAAGAACTTGGTAAATGTTAGGAATGATGGTCCTAAAAGTGACAAGAATGATGATGGTGGTAGTGGTAGTGATGATGATAATGTGATAGGCGATGATGATGGTGGTGGTACTGGTGGTGGTGCAAAGGGTCCAGGCCAACACAGTCTACCCAGAAGCCACTTCTTTCCAACCTTGAAGTTGAGCACTGACCAGCTCTTACTCATTTGAAGACTCTCACCACAGGCCATTGCCTGCAAGATTCCTCTTCCAGTGTCCATTGTGTGTGAGATTTCTCCCACCATCTCCTGAATAAGTCAGGCTTGAACCTGGCTATCTTAGCTCTCTCATGCTGCTATAACAGAAACACAAGTGGGTGGCTTTAGCAAACAGAAATGTATTCCCACAGTTTCGGAGGCTAGAAGTCTAAGTTCAGAGCGCCAGCTCTAGGAGAAGACCTTCTCTCTCTCTCTCCCTGTCTCTTATCCCTAGGAGGATCCCCGTGCCGGGACACTTGGTCCAAAGGATGTGCTCTGCTCCTGGCTCCTCTTTCTTGGTGGTAGTAGGTCACCATGCTCTGCTCCCCTCTCTCTCCTTCTACCTCTTGTAAAATACAAGATGTTACAGGCCACACCCCAGGGAAGCTCCCCTTATATCACATTAGGGCTATGATGGAACTAAGGGTATTGTAATCTACTCTTAATCTTAATCTTTTTACACCTGATCAGCTTATCACATCAGATCACATCATGGGGTATTGTTACATATCTGCCACATTCTGTCATTACATAACCTCTAAACCACTGAGAAACATGGTCCAGCCAAGTTGACACAAATGTTAGGGGTACACAATTCAATCCATGACACTGGGATTATGTAATAAACTTTTCAAAATCACTGTTCAAGCCATTAACTTGTAGAGCTGGAGAAGACTGTGTGAGTGTCAGACAATCAACAATTGTGAGTCAGAAATAGGATAGGGCAGAGGGTCTGGGAGGGATATTTCACAGAAAGAGAGAGAGAGAGAGAAATATATATATAATATGCACTGCATGGGCATCAATAGATCAGTCTTCTCAGGGCAATGCCTCCCCGGCACGGCCTGCACGTGAATCAGAGCCATCACCATGTCACCCCTAGACCTCTCTACACCACAGAGGCAGGTATTGCATCCTTGGGCTCCCACACGCTTGCTAAGACCTGAAGATATCCATGATTTCTTAGTTGCCTGAGACATGGAACCCTACCTCCACACAAGATTGTAAAAATAACCTTTGTCACTTGATTCGTATTTTTGTTAATAATTGGACACGGGAATGGGGCTCTTTTAAGTGTGAGAGTCAGTGACAGTTGCAGGAGAAGTGAGGACTAAGGGTGAGCTCCGCTCTGAGAAGGTGATGGCTGGCAATCATGTTGTCACGTGGAAAATACCCCAGTCCTACTCCCACAAGCCAGAGGCAGTAGCTCAAGGCAGAAAAATGACAATAATCACATTGTGCAGAAGCTGACAGAGTGTGTAAATCTGGAGCATTAAACCCTGCCCATAGATTCGCTCTGCAAATCTCATTGAATCCCCCCTCCTTCTGCCTAGAGACCTCAGATAAATTCTCCCTCTGCAAAGGGTAATTAGTCTCAGACTTTCTTTTTCTTTGCCTTCTTTTTGTTAAGGTGGTACCGAGTCCCACAATCTTTTCATTTCCTGTTGGTAAATTACCAGCCAGAAGACGAGTGGGAAGCAGGTGAGTGTTGGGTCAGGGTTTCAGCACCACTGGGCATGAGATTTCTCCCCACCACCTCCCAGACAAGTCAAACTTGACCCTGGGCTTATGGAATAAACCTCTGGAAACCACTGCTCGAGCAATTTCCAGGTTACAAAGCTGGCCTCCTCTGTCAAGCTGGTTTTAGGACTTCATTGGGCAATCCTGCTGGTGTATATGCATGTCTCAAAAAACACATTTACAATCTGTCACACTGAAGGAAGGGATTGAGCTGTGTCAGGGAAAGCTCAGCTTCATGGTGCCAGTGCTGGAGAAATAGGAAGGGATTTTAAAGTCACATGTGGTTGAAATGTGAAGGTAAATTATGAACATTCATTTTTAGTGGACTGGTTTGCACGTTGCAATAAATTTTCAAGTTCTGAATCTGAAATCAATCAAAGTCTTAGAATATAAGCTTCTGCATTTGAAGGGTCCCTTACTTTGGACGTGTCATCAGGATAGCCCAGTTGCTAGTCAAGGATGTCATATTTGATGAAGTAGAAGATCAGTGAAAATGAGAGAAAGCCTCAATGAGCTGCATCATCGTGGCACTTTTCACAATAGCCAAAAGGCGGAACCAGCCAAACTGACCACCAAGAGAAGAATGAATAAGCAAAATGTGGTGCACACATACAATGAAATATTACTCAGCCTTGAAAAGAAATGAATAAGGAAGACCAAAGAAGAACTGATTCATTTCAATCATGGTGTTGGCAAAGAATCCTGAAAATAACCATGGGCTGCCAGAAAAATGAACAAATCTGTCATGGAGAAAGTAGCTCCTTAGAAATGAAAATGGCTAGACTTTGTCTCATGTACTTTGGTCATGTTGTCAGAAAGGATCATTCGTTGGAGGAGGATATCATGCTTGGTAAAGAAAGAGTGTCCTCAACGAGATGGATTGACTCGATGGCAGCAATGAAGGGCTCCAGTACAGCAACAATTGTGAGGATGGTGCAAGACTGGTCAGTGCTTCACTCTGCTGCACATGGGGTCACTATGAGTTGGAGGTGACTCGATGGCACTTAACAACATGAAGATAAATGGAGTCCTGATACACACCACATCATGAATAAACCTTGAAAACACTGTCACTGTTGCTGAAAACATTATGCCGAGTGAAATAAGGCAACCACAAAAAGATAAATATTGCATGATCTCAATTTTGAAGTACCTGGAATGGGCTAAGGTGCAGAGATTAGAGTTTAATAATGGCACCAGAAAAAAGCGACCACAACAATGGCCTCAAACATTCCAGGGATCACAGGGCTGATGCAGGACCAGGCTACACTTCATCGTCCATGAGGTTCATCTTCCGTGAGGTTCATTGCCTGTGAGGTTCATCGTCGGTGAGGTTGCCATGAGTCATGGCTGGCTGTCGGCAACTAACAATAGTGTTCTCAAGAGTTAAGCCTTGGAGGTAAAAGAAAAAAGGGGAAGCCCTCTCTTCTTGGAGGAACATGTTTAGCATTGCTGTGCTCTGACCGAGAACAGTAATCAATCAGAGGCCAATCATGAAGGGACAGTTGAGGGGTTGGGCGGTCAGAGAGGAAAGAAACCGGGAGCAGGCCCATTCCTCCCCATGTTATGATCTACCCCTCTCAAAGTCCCAGTGCAACTCACCAATATCCCAGGAGAATATGGGAGCCCTCAGAAACTTGAGAGACCCTAGAATAGAATAAGTGACTCCCAGTGGGTGAAATTTCATCATTCATCTGTCAGTTTGTCATACTGTGGTAGCTTGCACGTTGCTGTGAGGCCCTCAATAAGATGAATTGACACAGTGGCTAAAACGGTGGGCTCAGGTACAGCAACAACTGGGCAGTGTTGTGTTCTGTTGTATGTAGGGTCATTATGAGTCAGACTTGGCTGGATGGCACCTAACAACAAGTGGGTAAATTGTGCCACGTATCATAATCCTATTGATTCTGGTTTGGTGTCATCATTTTTCCCCCCTAAGATTAAGGTTATGCCAAAATAAACAGGAGCCTCATCTCACAGAGATCTACTCCCATCAGAGAGGCTCTTACTGCAGCTGCCTCAGCACATTGTTTTAAAGGGCATCTCTGTCAGGTACAATCTGACAGCTCCAGAAAGACATGAAGGGGACACGTTCATTCTC
>NW_006921849.1:74844-76180 GCF_000298275.1 Orycteropus afer afer | reverse complement strand
CTGTGGTCATTTGCACACAAATAAATGAAACCATGGCTTTGCAAATAAGATCCTCCCCTCCTAAGGGAAATTATCCCTCTAACTCAGAAAGAATGGCCTGACAATGGACTTCTGAAAAGTAACCCATAAAAACCCTCTGACTCACAGCAGAATACTGTTTGATGTAGTGCTGGAAGTTGAGTCCTCTAGGCTGGCTACAACAATGGACTCCAGCACACCAACAATCATGAGGATGGGGGAGAACTGGGCAACACTTCCTTCTCTTGTACGTGGGGTCACCACGAGTAAGAGCTAACTCAACAGCAGCTAGTAACAATAACCCAGACAATCTGTCTTTGAGGAAATTGCTGAACTCTTTCTAACCATATGAAAAGCTAGTGCTAAAATCCCCATAGCAGTGAATACAACCATTCCAGAGTAATTATTATTATCACTTCATACATTTTTAATATTGAAAGTATCAATCTCTTGGGTAGCTGAAAGTCCTGGACAAATGCCCACACATGTGCCTCCTGTCAAAGGCAGCCAGCATTGTTCCTGGTCTCCATTTTTCAGTAGGGAAGTAGGGAGTTTCTGCAGCTCTCTTCAGCTTAGTGTCCTTCTCAGGATTACTGAGCACCCAAAAATAATTACATACAAGCCATGAAAATAAGAACAGATGAAACAAGTCTTATCCTACAGGGGTGAGAGAGTGCATTTAGTGCTCATAAAAGCTAAGAGGAAGAAACAAACAAAGGAAGGGTGGGAAAAGGGGAAAAGAACTAGGAGAATTTATAGTGACAGATGTCAATGGTACGTTCAGATAGACAGAACTAACATACACAGACGCCACTTGGATGTGCTACTGTTGTTAAGTTATGTAAAGGTAATTCCAAACTCATAGCAACCTCACATAGCAGAGTAGGGCTGCCCCATAAGGTTTTCTAGGCTGTAATCTTTATAGGAATAGACATCCAGGTCTTACTCCCATGGAGCTGCTGGGTGAATTCAAACCACCAGTCTTTGTTTAGCAGCTGGGCCTTTAACCATTGCGCCCCAGAAAGAAGACAGTGCCACCAGAACTCACTGAAGAAAGATCTCTAGCGTTTCTGGGGAGGTGCCCACTTCATGGTGTCCAGGCCTCACCAGCCAGCTCACTGTTGCTAAGTGATCAGATGCTAAGGAAGTCTGAACTTGGGACAGCTCAGCTGTCCCTGCCTCAGCCTGGAACACTTCCAGATGTCTCCTGGAGACCATCCCACTGGGCCAGATACACTTCATCAATCCTGAAGTGATGCAATATATAAAATGGTTACTAATATGGTACTGTGCTATGGAATCAAGCATGAGCACAGCT
>NW_006921849.1:72266-72784 GCF_000298275.1 Orycteropus afer afer | reverse complement strand
GGATAGGTAGACTGAATATTGTGAAAATGTCAATACTGTCTAAATGTGTAAAGCAATCTACATATTGAACGCAATCCCAATCCAGATTCCAACAAAAAATTTTTAAGGACATGGAAAAATCAATTACTAACTTCACATGGAAAGGAAAGAGACCTCAGATAAGCAGAGCACTTCTGAAGAACAAAGTGAGAGGTCTCACACTCCCAGATCTTAAGAACTACTATATACTCACAGTAGTCAAAACAGCATGATACTGGTACAATGATAGACAGGTAGTCCAAAGGAACAGAATCAAATGTCCAGATATAGACCCATCCATCTATGAATAGCTGATCTTTGACAAAGGTCCAAAACCCATTAAATGGGGAAGAGACAGCCTCTTTAACAAGTGGTTCTGGCAAAACTGTATATCCACTTGCAATAAAAAAAAAGGAATAAGACCCATACCTCACCCCATACACAAAAATAAACTCAAGCTGGATCAAAGACTTAAATGTAAAACCCAAAACTATAAAATT
>NW_006921849.1:40943-43856 GCF_000298275.1 Orycteropus afer afer | reverse complement strand
TCCAGGAAATGACAGGACACCCACTGGGATGTTTCAGTAAATGGATATCCATCTGGAAGCACTCACTCGTCTATGCCAAGAAATTTGAAAGACAGCTACCTGGCCAACTGACTGAAGAGACCCATATTTGTACCCATTCCAAAGAAAGATGATCCCACAGAATGTGGAAATTATCAAACAATATCATTAATATCACACACAAGTGAAATCTTACTGAAGATAATTCAGAAATGGTTGCAGCAGTATATTGACAGAGAACTTCCAGAAATGCAAACTGGATTCAGAAGAGGATGTGGAACGAGAGATATCATTGCTGATGTCAGATGGATCTTGGCTCAAAATAAAGAATACTACAAAGATTTTTGTACTTGAGTTTTATTGACCATACAAAGGCATTTGATTGTGTGGATCATAACACATTATGGATAACAATGAGAAGAATGAGAATTCCAGAACACTTAATTGTGCTCATGAGGAACCTGTACACAGACCAGGAGGCTGCTGTTCAAACAGAACAAAAATATACTGCATGGTTTAAAATCAGGAACAGAGTGTATCAGGATTGTATCTTTTCACCATACTTATTCAACATATATGCTGAGCAAATAATCTAAGAAGCTGGACTATATGAAGAAAAACATAGCATCAGGAGTGGAGGGAGAGTCATTTACAACCTGCAATATGCAGATGACACAACTTTGCTTGCTGAAAGGGAGGATGACTTGAAGCACTTACTGATGAAGATTGAAGAATCTGCAGTACAGATTACATGTCAACGAAAAGAAAAATGAAAATCCTCACAACTGGACCTATGAGCAGCACCATGACAAATGGAGGAAAGACTGAAGTTATTAAAGATTTCATATTACTTGGTTCTACAATCAACACCAATGGAAGCAGCAGTCAAGGCGTCAGTCATCATGTTGCACTTGGAAAATCTGCTGCAAAAGACCTCTTTAAAGTACTGAAGAGCAAAGATATCTCTTTGAAGACTAAGGTGCGCTGAACCCAAGGCATGGTATTTTCAATCTCCTAATACGCATGTGAGAGCTGGACAATGAACAAGGAAGACTGAAGAAGAGTTGATGCTTTTGAGTTGTGGTGTTTGTGAAGAATACTGAAAGTACCATGGACTGCCAAAAGAACTAACAAATCTGTCCTGGATGAAGTACAGCTGGAATGCTCCTTGGAAGTGAGAATGGCCAGACTTGTCTGATCTACTTTGGTTATATTGTCAGAAGGGACCATTCCCTGGAGAAGGACATCTTGCTTGGTAAAGTGGAGGGTCAATGAAAAAGGGGAAGTCCCCTCAATGCAATGGATTGATGCAGTGGCTACAGCAGTGGGCTCAGGTATAGCAAGGATTGTGAGGCTGGCACAGGACTGGGCAGTGTTTTTCTCTGTTGAACGTCGTCACCATGAGTCGGAACCAACTCGAAAGCACCTAACTACAACAACCTGATTGACCTGTTGGTCTTATTATGCTGGCTTGTATGCTGCTGTGATGTTGGAAGCTGTACCACCAGTATTTCAAATAACAGCAGGGTCACTCATGGTGGACAGGTTTCAGCAACACTTACAAAGACAGACAAGAAGGACCTGGCAATCTATCTCTGAAAACAAATTAGCCAATGAAAATTTTAGGGATCACAACAGGACATTGTCTGATATAGTGCTGGAAGATGAGCCCCTCAGATTAGAAGGCACTCCAAATACACAGTGGCCACAACAATGGGCTCAAACATACCTACTACTGTGAGGATGGCACAGGACCAAGCTAAGTTCTGTTATTATACAGAGGGCTGCTATGAGTCTGAACCAATTCAGTACCAAAACAACAACAAACCTGAGTGAGCATAGTGATTGGTCCAAGAATTGGGTACATGACTCATGCCAGGCCAGTCATTGCTCTAACCCAGGTTTTCTCAAATATGACTTTGAGTAAGAATCATTTCTTCTTAGGTTTAACTGTGAGGATTTGAGTCTGGAAGCTACTAGTCGCCACTCTTCTGTTGAGAAGGTTTGATGGGACAACAAATCTGACATTCAGAAGAAGCCAGCACCCAAAGAATGATAGTCCCTGGCTTTCATCATCTTAAGGAGCTCTGGTGGTGGATGGTGAAAGCATTCACCTTCTACCCAAAAGCTTGGCCATTTGAACCCACCAGCCACTCCACAGAAAAAGATGAGGCAGTCTGCTTCCATAAAGATGTACAGCCTTGGAAACCCTATGGGGCAGTTCTACTTTGTCCTATAGGGTCACTATTAGTTGGAATCAACTCGAGGACAGTAGGTGGTGGTGGTGGTTAGTCATCTTGGGCTTCGCCTCACCCTTTCCATCCACCCAAGAAAGTAAATTCTCCCTTTTGCCTAAACTAGTTCCAGTAGTATTTCTGTCACTTGTGATCAAAACTTCTGATTAATCCAGAAAGTAATTCCCTTGAGGAACATGCAATTTTCAAATTTGGCAAACTTCTCTGAGTACTATGACCCTATGCAGCTATAGCTCCCATTATCTCTAATCTAATTTCAAACTCAGAATGGACAAGGGAAAAAAGTGTGACGGATGCAAAAATTAATCATAATTTTATCATTTAGGGAACCTTTTAGGCACTCATATCTTTATTTTGAAAAATAGATATTGCAGCTAAAACATGCTAGGCAGGAACACAAGTCCTAGGCATAAACATGTAGTCTTCAGCCTTCCTTCTAATCTCATCTGCAATTTTAAGTAACCTCTGCTCAAATAATTCCTTTCAGAAGGATCAGCACAAGGCTGGTCCCTATGAGGCAGAGGTTAAAGATGTCTCAAATGTCCAACTTTTCTAAACTGCTGTATACTCCATCATCAATACCATCAACTTCCCCTCCTCCCCTCAGTACTTTCTTTCCCATCTTGTTGTTGTTGTTGTT
>NW_006921849.1:32457-40258 GCF_000298275.1 Orycteropus afer afer | reverse complement strand
CATCTGCATATCTCAGGTTGTTAATGATTCTTCCTCCAATCCTGATACCACGTTTTTCTTCATATAGTCCAGCTTCTCGGATTATTTGCTGTCCCATCTTAGGATTCTGTATTTCACTGTGACATCTCACTGAACTCACGAACTGCCAACGAAATGGCTCATGCACTGGTGGAGGCTGGCAAGTCCCAGATCCATGGGTCAGGCATTGGTCTGGAGGATTCTCCTCACTCACGTGGTTGCAGAGGCTGACAAACACAAACCAGCAGGTCAGATGACTGGCTGCTGCCTCAAGTCCCAAGGACCAGGGGTGAGATGTTGCCAGATGCAGGATCCAGAGCAAAAGAGCGAACTTTGCCAGAACATTCACATATATCCCCTCCAGGGAACTAAGACTGGTGACTTGAATCACACCTTTCAGCAAGGCAGGACTCAAGATACACCCTACCCTAATCTTGCTTCATCGAGGCAACAGACAAGGCATCGAGGCATAGAGGCTAGGATTCACATGACATCACAAAGTGGAGGACTGTGGCTAGAAGGGCCATATTAATAAGCAATTCATTGCACTGAACTCTCACCTTCCAGTCACACCCCACATACAAACTCACCACGAGTTGCCATCAAGTCGACCTCATGCAACCTCATGTGTGTCACAGGCTGATTTTTTGGAAGTAGATCCCCAGGCCTTTCTTCAAAGGCACCTCTGGGTGCAGTCAAATGTCCAATTTTTTCAGTTAGCAGCTGAGAGCACTATTTGTACCATCCAGGGACTCCACATACAAAGCCACCACCCCAAAACTGCCCAGATTTAAGTATCTTTTGGAACACTGTAGTAATATCCTCATTTCTTCACCATTTTGGCACCTAGCAGTCTTGGGGCAAGAAAGATAAATCAGGGGTGATAATTGAAATATTTAACAATCAAATCAGCATGAACCCTGAACCTTCAGAACAGATCCCATGACCATCGAGTTGATTCTGACTCAGTGACCATTTAGGACAAAGTGGAACCAACCATTGGGTTCCCAAAGCTATAAATTTTGATGGAAGCAGACTGCTTCATTTTTCTCCCATAGAGTGGCTGGTAGGTTCGAACCACTAACCTTTTGGTTAATAGGTGAATGCTCTCACCACTATGACACCAAACTCCTTTTCAGAACATAGGTCAGTTGTAAACAACTGTCTGCTAATGGATGGAGTTCAAGTCCACCCAGACGTGCCTCAGAAGAAAGGTCTGTTCATCTATTTCTAAAATCAACCATTGAAAACCCTATGGAACATAATTCTACCTTGACACACATATGATTGCTATGAGTCTGAATCTCTCAACAGCAACTGCTAACTGGTGGTATCCTTTGACAGCCCCCGACAGGAAGCCTTCTCCTCATGGTACTGACCAGAGACTGCTGTGGGCCTCCTAAGCTAAGTCCTTCTCCACGCTGAATTGAAAATTCCTCAAGGCAGCCAGTGAATATACATCTTTGTTTTCCTTCTTTTCCTATCTGAGCTCTGGAAGAGCAGAAGACCCACAACCACACGCCATGCCTTGTCTGGTTTAAAGAACCCCAACTAAGAAACATGAGTCTAGCCCCATCACAACCACAAGCAGGGTGGCCCTGTTCCCACCAACTACAAGCCAGATGACCCCTGGATACATCCCTTGGTTTCTGGGCCTCGGTTTGATGGTGTCTGAGTATAAATGGTTTATCAAATGGAGGAGTTTCAAGCAGATGGGGCCCAGGTTTTTTTTTTTTTTTTTTTTTCCATTTTGATTTATTTATTGGAATTGATCATAGGATTAAAAGTTCAGTGGCTAAAGAAGCTAGTAAAACATAAACCTAGATGCTATCACCAAGGTCTTCACTCTAACAATCCACTAGTCCATCATTTCCTCCACTGACCTCCTTTACAGAGGAAGTCTGCTGTGAGTTATTTTTTCCATTTCTTTCAAATCAATCCGAGAATGACAAGCAGCCACAATTGAACTTCTTTAAGCACTCTAATTGAGAGATGTCTTAGGGAAAAAATCATTACACTCAATGGTGGGTTAGATCATGAATGTCTTTTGTCTCTGGAAGGGCTGACTTCCAGCACTGGAATTTCCAGCTCAAGCAATGTTTATTATTGAGTGGTCTTGGTCTTCTGGGTTCCGACAAAACCTCAGGCCCCAATGCAGACCAATGGCCTGCATTATGGCCTCAAAATACTGAGATAAAATCCCATGGGTCATGGTAAATCAGGAATGCTGTGTTGGTTGGTGCCATCAAGTCAATTTTTGACTCATAGTGACCACATGGGACAGAGTAGAATTGCCCCGTGGTGTTTTCTAGGCTGTAATCTTTATGGAAGCCAATCACCAAGTCTTTCTCCCACAGAGTCACTAAGTGGATTTGAACTGTCAATCTTTCAGTTAGCAACCAAATGCTTAATTGCTTAGTCATTGCACCACTAAGCTCAAAACACCAAACGCATTGCCATCAAGTCAATTCTGATTCACAGCAACCCTATAGGACAAAGTAGAACTGCCCCATAGGTTTCTAAGGATGACAATCTTTATGGAAGCAGACTGTCACTTCTTTCTCCCTCAGAGTGGCTAATGGGTTTGAATGACTGACCTTTGGGTTAGCAGCTAAATGCTTAACCACTGGGCCACCAGGTCTCCTTAAATCATGGTTAGTCAGTGACTAAATGCAGAAGCTGGGGAAAAGAAGGGAGCATAGCTTTCACCAATTGATGCTAACCCAGACTTGTTGTTGTTGTTGTTAGGTGCTGTTGAGTCGTCTCCAACTCATAGCGACCCCATGTACAGCAGAGCAAAATACTTCCTGGCCCTTTCCCAGGTCCATGATCCCTGCTATATCCGAGCCCCTCATTGTAACCACTGTGTCAATCCATCTTGTTGAGGGCTTTCCCCTCTTTTGTTGACCTTCCACTTTACCAAGCATGATATCCTTCTCCAAGGAATGGTCTCTTCTGATAACATGACCAAAGTAGGTGAGAAAAAGCCTGACCATTCTCACTTCCAAGGAGCATTCCAGCTGCACTTCTTCCAGGTCAGATTTGTTAGTTCTTTTAGCAGTTCATGGTATTTTCAGCATTCTTCACCCAAGCCACAACTCAAATCACATCAACTCTCCTTCGGTCTTCCTTATTCATTGTCCAGCTCTCACATGCATATGTTTTCAAGCCATGAAAACATCATGGCTTGTGTCAGGCACACCTTAGTCCTCAAGGAGACATCTTTACTCCTCAGCACTTGAAAGAGGTCTTTTGCAGCCGATTTTCCCAGTGCTATATGTCGTCTGACACAACATATCTGAGGAGTTCTGGTAGCATAGTGCCTAAGGCACTTGACTACTATCAGAAGGCTGGTGGTTCAAACCCACCAGCCACTCCTTGGAAGGAAGGTTGGGCAATCTACTTCTGTAGTGATAACGACTTGGAAACTCAAGGAGGGGTAGCTATGAGTCGGGTCCAACTCAACGGCACATAACAACAACAACAACAACGTATGTCGTCTGATATCTTGACTGCTGCTCCCATTGGCGTGGATTGTATAACCAAGTAATATGAAGTCTTTGACAACTTCAGTCTCTTCTCCACTTATCATGATGCTGCTTTTTGGTCCTGTTGTAAGGATTTTTGTTTTCTTTATATTGAGGTGTAACCCATAGTACAGACTGTGGTCTTCAATCTTCATCAGTAAGTGTTTCAAGTCATCCTCACTCTCAGCAAGGAAAGAGGTGTCGTCTGCATATCACAGGTTGTTAATGACTCTTCCTCCAACCTTGATGCCATATTCTTCTTCATATAGTCCAGCTTCTCAGATTTTTTGTTCAGTATAGAGACTGAATAAGTATGGTGAAAGGATACAACCCTGACACACTACCTTCTTGATTTTAAACCATGCAGTGTCCCCTTGTTCTGTTTGAATGATAGCCTCCTGGTCTATGTACAGGTTCCTTGTGAGCACAATTAAGTGTTCTGGAATTCTCATTCTTCTCAATGTTATCCATAATTGGTTATGATTCACACAATCAAATGCTTTTGCATAGTCAATAAAACATAAGTAAATATCTTTCTGGTATTCTATGCTTTGAGCCAAGATTCATTTGACATTAGCAATGAAATACCTCATTCCACATCCTCTTCTGAATCCAGCTGGCATTTCTGGAAGTTCTCTGTCAGTATACTGCTGCAAGCATGTTTGAATTATCTTCAGTAAGATTTTATTGGTGTGTTATTAATGATATTGTTCAATAATTTCCACATTCTGTGGGATCACTTTTCTTTGGGATGTGTACAAATATGGATCTCTTCCAGTCAGTTGGCCAGGTAGCTGTCTTCCAAATCTCCTGGCACAGCCAAGTGAGTGTCTCCAGTGCAGTATCCATTTGTTGAAACATCTCAGTGGGTATCCCCTCAATTCCTGGAGCCTTGTTTTTCACCACTTCTTTCAGTGCAGCTTCAATTTCTTCCTTCAATACCATTGGTTCTTGATCATATACCACCTCCTGAAATGGATGAACATCAACCAATTCTTTTTGGTACAGTGACTCTGTGTATTCCTTCCATCTTCTTTTGATGTTTCCTACATCATTCAATATTTTGCCCAGAGAACCTTTCAATATTGCAACTCAAGGCTTTAATTTTTTCCTCAGTTCTTCCAGCTTGAGAAATGCCAAGCATGCTCTTCCCTTTTGGTTTTCTAATTCCAAGTCTTTGCACATTTTATTATAATAAATGATTTTGTCTTCTCAAGCTGCCCTTTGAAATCTTCTGTTCAGCTCTTTTATGTTGTCATTTCTTCCATTTGTTGTAGCCACTCTTCATTCAAGGGCAACTTTCAGAGTCTCTTCTGAGATTCATTTTGGTCTTTTCTTCCTTTCCTGTCTTTTTAATAACGTTTTGCTTTCTTCATAGATGATGTTCTTGATGTCATCCCACAATTCCTCCAGTCTTCGGTCACTGGTGTGGTGTTCAATGCATCTATTCTATTCTTGAGATGGACTTTAAATTCAGGAAGGATATAATCAAGGTCATATTTTGGCTCTCGTGGACTTCTTTTAATTGCCTTCAGTTTCAACTTGAACTTGCACATGAGTAGTTGATGGTCTGTTCCACAGTCAGCTCCTGGTCATGTTTTGACTGAAGATATTGAGATGTAGTCAATCTGATTCCTGCGTACTCCATCTGGTGAAGTTCACGTGTATAGCTGCCATTTGTGTTGTTAAAAAAAAGTATTCGCAATGAATAAGTCATTGTTCTTGCAAAATTCTTTCATGTGATCTCCAGTATCATTTCTACCACCAAGGCCAACTTTTCCAACTACCAGTGATTCTTCTTTGTTTACAACTTTTGCATTCCAATCACCAGTGATAATCAACACATCTTGATTGCATGTTCAGTCAATTTCAGACTGTGAAGTTGGTAGAAATCTTCAATTTCCTCATTTTTGGCATTGGTGGTTGATGTGTAAATTTGAATAATAGTCATATTTACTGGTCTTCCTTGTAGGTGTATAGACATTAACATATCACTGACAGTACTGTACTTCAGGATAGATCTTGAAACATTCTTTGTGATGATGAATGCCACACTATTCCTCTTCAATTTGTCATTCCTGGCATAGTAGAACATATAGTTGTCTGATTCAAAATGGCCAAAACCAGTCCATTTCAGCTCACTAATGCCTAAGATATCAATCTTTATGCATTCCATTTCATTTTTGACAACTTCCAATTTTCCTAGATTCATACTTCATGCATTCCATTTTCTGATTATTAATGGATGTTTACAGCTGTTTCTTCTCATTTTAAATTGTATCACATCAGTAAATGGAGGTCCTGAAAGCTCTACTTTATCCATATCATTAAGGTCAGCTCTACTATGATGAAGCAGCCCTTTCCTAGTCATATCTTGAATGCCTTCCAACCTGAGGGGCTCACCTTCCAGGACTGTATTGGACAATGTTTCTGGGCTATTCATAAAGTTGTCCAATAATATATCAGACAATGTTTCACTGCTATCCATAAGGTTTTGACTAGCCAATTCTTTGAGAAGTGGATGGCCTCTTCCTTCTTCCAAGTCTGTTTCAGTCTGGAAGCTCCACTGAAACCTGTCCACCATGGGTAATCCTGGTGGCATTTGAAACACTGATGTTACCTCCACTAGCCTCACAGCAACATGCTAGCTGCCACAGTATGACAGACTGACAGACAAGTTTGTCTCCCTTAGCTTCCTACATGGGGGTTCTCCCTCTAACCTGTTCTGACCATTGGCCAGCTGCCACTTCCTGCCTGGGGTCTCTCTCCCACATACCTGTTCCAGACTTAGAGACATACAACAACCCAACATGCCTCCTCCCTCCCTCTTTCATTTCCACCATTGGTCTTCCTCACCTCTCTGCTCCTTCTGCTTTCCTCAGCTGAGTCATACTGTCTGCTACCAGCAGCTCAGTTCTTAGGAAAATGCAGAAAATGCTTGAGATTCTTTTGAAATAAATAATAACAGCAAAAACAAGTCAACATCCTGAAGGTACAATGATAAGGCAATTTTTAAGAAAACTTTGACTCATCTTTTAAAATTATGTTTATGAAAAGTTTAAAATAATATGGGGAAAGGATGCCAACAGGTGGGGACAGTATAGTGTGGGTGCCTGAACCCAGGCAAGGCAAGGAGAACATTTGCAAAGGGGTTAATAGGTGGCAGTGGTGGAGATTGGGTACATACAGGTGATCAAATAAATAATTATATGAAGGATAATGGAAGACAAGTTTCTCACTGTTGGAGAAGAAAATGATAAATATGAAAAAGGAGAAAACAAAAATGAACTAAGTGTTGTTGAATTGAAACTGAAAGTATCAATGTGAACTCATGGTTTTTTATAAAGATGGATGGATAGATAGGCAGGCAGATAAGTAGATAGGCAGATAGATAGGGAGACAGATGGGGGGGGACGGTTTCCATTGTGTCCTTTCTGACTTATGGTTTCCAAGACTGCAGGGTATAACCGTGAACTTTCAGAGGGACTTTCTTCTCAGATGCCTTGGGTGGGTAGGTATGGCCAAATTTTTGGATAATAGTTGAGCATATAGTCATTTGCACCCCCCAGGGACTAGGTAGGTAAGCAAGTAGATAGACTGCCAGACAGATAGAGTGAAAAACCTAAGCAATTGTCCCTGAGTTGATCCCTGCTGATGGTGAGCCAATGTGTGCAGGGTAGAAATGCACTGTATAGGGTTCTCAAGACTGTGACCTTTCAGAGGCACATCACCAGGCCTTTTGGCTGAGGACTCTTTGGGTGGGTTCAAACTTCCAATCTTTTGGTTAACAGTCAAGCACTTAACTGTTTGAGCTACTCAGTGACTTAGATGATAGAGCAATAGATAATAGATAGACAGATGATAGACAGACAGATAAATGTGTTAAGGTACAGTGATATATAACCAGCTGCTGAGTCAATTCCAACTCATGGTGACTTCATGTGTGTCACAGTAGAAAGCCATAGGCTTTTCAGTGGCTGAATTTTTCAAAATACATTGTCAACCATTACCTCTGAGATACCTCTGGGTGGACTAAAAATACCAATCTATTAATACAATGCTCTCATTGATAGGATAATATCCATATGCCTACAAGGAAGATCCATTAATATGACTGTTATTCAAATTTATGCCCCAACCACCAAAGCCACACATGAGGAAAATGAAGAATTTTATCAGCTTCTACAGTCTGAAATTGACCAAACATGCAATTAGGGTATGTTAATTATCACTGGTGACTGGAATGCAAAAGTTGG
>NW_006921849.1:1654-3007 GCF_000298275.1 Orycteropus afer afer | reverse complement strand
ACTCTGCAGGACACTTCCAATTGCAGCTGACCACGGAGACAGACCTAAATTCTAGCAGGAAGAAATCAGAAAGAATTGGCTGACGCTAAATCTTCCATTCTGAGACTTTTCCTTGGGAGAAAGAAAAATTGAAGCTGCTTTTTCACTCTACCAATGCCAAGTTTGAATATGTGCACTGTCAACTCAACCTCATGCATATTAACTTAGAATCCTGGAAGAGACAGTTCAGCGTCTTTATTCCCACCACCTTCCTGGCAGAACGATAAGCTCCCTTGTACTAAATATGACTCATTGAAGGCTGGAACCATCTCATGCATTCCAAAAAGGAAATTACATACCCCACACTCACAAACAGTTCTTTTCCTCATCTAACTTCCTAATTTCACTGCAGTTCTTATTCTTTAGACTCGAATAAAGGTATATAGGACTTTTGTAGTTCTACCTCAGTCTTGGGAGTCCCTGGGTGGCACAAATGTTTAAGTGCTTGACTACTGGCCAAAAGTTCAAATCCAACCAGTGGTGTCTCAGATGACAAGCTTAGTGATCTGCTTCGGAAACATCAGAGCCTTGAAAACTCTATGGAGCACAGTTCGACTCTGACACTCATGAAGTCACCATGAGTTGAAATCAATTCATTGACAACTGACAATAACAACTTTAGCCTTTGGCCCTTTAATAAGTTCTGGATGGGTCTACGTGTGGTCAGAAGTCATCCACCCATGGTCTCGCTCACTGGAGCCATGTTGGATGGCCTGCAGGACCTCGACATGTGTTTGATTCTCCCTCCTGCCTTCAGTTCTTACCACTGCTACTCTTTCTGCCCAAAGCAAAACTACATGCTTTCCTCCAATCCCCCTCTGTTTTAGCCATCTGACTATGGTGGAAATGGTTTGGGCTTGACTAGTAACCTAAAAGTTGACAGCTTGAACCCATTAGCAGTGCCACAGATGAAAAGGCGTAGAAAACGGCTCCCATTAAGATTACAGCCAATACCATTACTGAATGTTTTGATGAAAGATTCTATAGAAGAACCCTGATCAAAATTAGTGGAAAATGCAAATAAAAAGTTCATATTCTCATGGAATTCAGATGTTTTTGGAGCCACTGAGGCTGAATGAATGCTTGAAACTATCGCCCTGAGGTAATCTTTAAACTTTAAACTGAAAATATCCCCTGAAGTCATATTTAAACCAAACAGAAGTTTAACCTTAATTAGTAAAGAATATTGGCTTTGAACACTGTCCTCTTTTAAAGAGCTGTCCGTACCCACGAGGTTACACAGGAAGCTCAGGGGGCAGCGAGTTTATGTTAATGGTGGAGAAACAATCTGGAAAAGGCAAGTGAGACAGTGAA
>NW_006921849.1:0-1349 GCF_000298275.1 Orycteropus afer afer | reverse complement strand
CTAATTGCCTTTCACCACAGCCACCATGTCAATCCATCTCGTTGAGGGCCTTCCCCTCTTTTGTCAACCCTCCACCATACCAAGCATGACACCCTTCTCCAGAGAATGGCTGCGACAATGGGCTCAAGTATAGCAAGGATCATGGAGCTGGCGTGGGATTGAGCGTTGTTTCGTTCTGCTGTGCGTGGGGTCGCTATGAGTCGGAAATGACTCAACAGCACCTAACAACAACAACTGCCCTTTCAGTGGCACTTCCAGACAAAGACAGACTAGGAAGAAAGATCTGGTGGTTTACATGTGAAAATAGCCAATGAAAACTCTGTGGGTCATAACAGGATGGGACAATATTTTGTTCTGTTGTACATAAGGTCTCCATGAATCAGAATGACTCAAGGACAATTAACAACAATGAAAATATCTGTTGAACCCAAGACAGCCTTTCTAGAGGCTTCGTGCTTCCCTACTGTGCCATTGTGAAGAGAGGGCAGCACTGGAAAATCCTATGCATCACAATGGTCCATTCCACAACTCATTATGAGGATGGCTCAGGACCAGACAACTTTTTGTTCCTTTATGCTTGTGGTCACATGAGTCTCCATGACAGCTAACAACAGCCCCTACTGTTCACTAGTGTGCCACAAAGACTCTCCCACAGCCTTCTACACAATCCCCTCCTGCAATGTGTTGGCTATATTATTTAAGGTGTTGAATTCTGATAGAGAAAATAAGAAAAACAAAGATGAATAAAATAAACAAAGTCCAGAAGCAAATAGTTTGTGAGACACAGACAGAATTCATTAGCTGCGTTAAGTATCTATAAATAACTAAGAAACTTATGGACACATTTTAGCATAGATAAAGGAAGTAGAGCATGTATGTGCTGAACAAAGAAAAGGATTTAAACACCAGCAGGCACCAAGTACTCATGACTCACTAAATATACAAGAGGTACCTGAGGTTCCTAACAGGCCTAATATATTCAGTATGCATGAGGCACTCAATATGCATGAGGTCTTAAATCAGCCACCCATTGGTGACACCCATTCTGGCCCCTCAGGTCCTCTGCCAGGTGAAATCCATGGCTGTTCATCAGGCTAACTGGCAAGTTACAACAGTGCCCAGGCATAATTGCTCTTGCATGTCTTCCATCGAGCAAGTTCATTGGGATGACCCCAGGCAACTTTTTTCTACCAAGCCCCCTTGTTCAACCTCAACTCTGATCCTAAGCCCCCCATCAGCAGGGAAGGCTGATATAGCAGTGAGAGGTGGGACAAGTGCTCGGGAATTCCCATTCTTCTCAATGTTATCCATAATTGGTCATGATCCACACAATCAAATGCCTTTGCATA
>NW_006921848.1:5069653-5070672 GCF_000298275.1 Orycteropus afer afer | reverse complement strand
AGGAGTATTAATTGGTCTTCCTTGTAGGCATATGGATATTATCTTATCACTGACAGCATTGTACTTCAGGACTGATTTTGAAACATCCTTTGTGATGATGAATGTCACACCATTACTCTTCAAATTGTCATTCCCAGCATAATGGATTATATGGTTGTCTTATTGAAAATGGCCAAAACTGGTCCATTTATGCTCACTAGTGCCTAGGATATCAATATTTATGTGTTCTACTTTATTTTTGACAACTTCCAATGTTCCTAGATTCATACTTAGTACATTTCATGTTCCGATTATTAATGGATGTTTGCAGCTGTTTCTCCTCAATTCAAGTCATGCCATGTCAGTAAATGGAGGTCCTGAAAGCTTTACTTTATCCATATAATTAAGGTTGATTCTACTCTGAGGAGGCAGATCTTTCTCAGTCATATTTTGAATGCCTTCTGACCCAAGGGGCTCATCTTCCTGCACTGCATTGAACAATGTTTCCAGGCTTTTCATAAAGTTGCCCAGTAATGTAACAGACAGTGTTTTTCTGCTATTCATAAGGTTTTCTCTGGGCAATTATTTGAGAGTTGGATGGCCTCTTTCTTCTTCCTGATCTGTCTCAGTCTGTAAGATGTGTTGAAACTTGTGTACCATATGCAACCCTGCTGGTGTTTGAAACACCAGTGCCACAGCCTCAAGCCTCACAGCAATGTGAAAGCCACCACAGTTTAAGACAAACTGAAAGATAAGTTTGTCTTCCTTAGCTGTTCAAAACCTCTCCACCCTCCCTTTACCTGGATCCCACCTTGTTCCTGTGGCTTTCTTATCCCCGGTGTTCCCCTCCCTTTCCTGCCCCTGAGTGTGGGCCCTGTCTTTCAAAATTAATTCATTAAAATGAAAAACAGTGAAAAAAGATACAGGGGCATAAACTTCATGCATAGAGTAAAAGATCACATTTGTTAGGAAAATGGGTAGAATGCAAGTGAAAACTCTTTAGCCAGTACAGAAGTAATAACAGTTATTGTTATTGAAAT
>NW_006921848.1:5068700-5069553 GCF_000298275.1 Orycteropus afer afer | reverse complement strand
TTTTTTATTTTTTGTCTATATTTACTTGGCACCTAAAACTGTTGGTATCACAGTAAGAATTTACTTCTTACTGAATGTATAAACAGATGAATCAATAAAACTTTCTTCTTCCTACTACTGTAATTGTAGCTAAAATGGGATATAAATAGTTAAAATAAAAATTGAGTAAATGAATTTGTGGCAGTAATAATAGCAAAATGTTGAGGAAGAAGTCTTTGAATTTCAATGACAATTTATATTGTCAGAGTTTGTGAAAAGTGAAAAAACGGCCCCCTTCACATGGTCTTCAGAAAGAAATGTTAAAAAAAATTGTTTTTCTGTATAAAAAATGACTAATAATGGGAAAGCAAATAAAATAGAGAATCAGGGGAGGGAAGGCATCATAATTAAGGGCCAAACTATACTCTAGCAAGGGAGAGATATAGAACTTAAGTCTGGCTACAGAGCAATGTCCAGTAGTGGGGTATATGGTTGGAGAATATTTAAACATGGACATCTAATACTATTCTTAAGTTTTCTTCTGGAACAGCATGATGGAGACCCACCTCCATCCAATACACACACTAATCTCCTCACCTTACTCAGATTCTATCATCCTATCCTTCAATACATTTGAATATATAGACTTTTTTCTTCTTGTATTAGTGGTAATTTAGGTAATGAAATAAAAATGATTCTATTCTATGTTTCTATTTCTGGAGGTAAGAACAAGTAAAGAATTACACTGACTCATATATGTTTATACACACACACACACACACACACACACATATATCAAAAACAAAAATCAAGCTCATTGCTATCGAGTCAATCCCAACTCATAGCTATTTCCTTTGGGTTTCTGAGGCAGTAA
>NW_006921848.1:5064296-5068379 GCF_000298275.1 Orycteropus afer afer | reverse complement strand
ACACACACACACACACACATATATCAAAAACAAAAATCAAGCTCATTGCTATCGAGTCAATCCCAACTCATAGCTATTTCCTTTGGGTTTCTGAGGCAGTAAATTGAAGTTCTCATAACTTTGCACCTTGTTGTTGTTGTTTTTGTTTTTGGTAGGTGTTATCAAGTTGGCTCCCACTCATAGTGACTCTATGTACAACAGAAAAAAACACTGCCTGGTCCTATGCCAGCCTCACAATCCTTGCTATACTTGAGCCCATCATTACAGCCACTGTATCAGTCCTTCCTGTTGAGGGTCTTCCCCTTTTTTGCTGACCCTCCACTTTACCAAGCATGATATCTTTCTCCAGAAATGGTCTGTTCTGAAATCATGACCAAAATAGTTGAGATGAAATCTGGCTATTCTTGGTTCCAAGGAGCATTCCAGCTGTACTTCTTCCAGGACAGATTTGTTCTTCTATCAGTTCACAGTAATTTTAGTATTTTTCACCAATACCATAATTCAAAAGCATGAACCATTCTTTGGTGTTTTTTATGCATTGTCCAACTTTCAAATGCATATGAAGTGATTGAAAATATTATGGCTTGCATTAGGTGCACCTTAGTCCCCAAAGTGACATCTTTGTTCTTCAACACTTTAAAGAGGTCCTCTGTGACAGATTTTCCCGGTGCAATATGACATCTGATTTTTTGACTGCTGCTTCCATGGATATTGACTGTGGATCCAAGTAAAATGAAATCTTCGATAACTTCAATCTTTTCTCCATTTATCACAATGATACTTACTTGTCCAGTTGTGAGGATTTTAATTTTCTTTACAATGAGGTGTAATCCATACTGCAAACTGTACTCTTTGGTCTTCATCAGTAAGTGTTTTAAGTCATCTTCACTTTCAGCAAGCAAGGTTGTGTCATCTGCATATCTCAGGTTGTTCAAGAGTCTTCTTCCAATACTGATGCTGTACTCTTCTTCATATAGTCCAGCTTCACAGATTATTTGCTCAGCCTACACAGTGAATGAGTATGGTGAAATTTACAACCCTGATGCACACCCTTCCTAATTTTAAACCATTCCACATCCCTTGCTCTGTTCAAATGTCAGCATCCTCATCTATGTACCAGTTCCTCAAGAGCACAATTAAATGTTCTGGAATTCCCATTATTCACAATTTTATCCATAATATCTTATGATCCATGAATGCTTTTGCATAGTCAACAAAACACAGATAAACATCTTCCTGGTATTCTTTGCTTTCAACCAAGATCCGTCTGACATCAGCAATGATATACATCATTCTACACCTTTTTCTGAATCCAGCTTCTATTTCTGGCAGTTCTCTGTCAAAATACTGCTACCCTGTATGTTATACTATATTCATGGATATCTTTCCAACATATGTAAACACATATCTCACTGCCATCAAGTTGGATCCAACTCATAGCGAGTCTTCCTTGGGTTTCTGAGAGAGTATCACTATGGAAGTAGATTGCCCAACTTTGCTTCCGAGGAGGGGAGATATATCTCTATCTATATCTCTATATATATCTACATCTATATCTCTATATATTTATATATATCTATATCTATCTATCTATCTATCTATCTATCTATCTATCTATCTATCTAAATGCAGCAATAAAAAGGAATGAACACAATAACACAACAGAAGATGGATGAATCTATCCATCCATTTAGCATAACAAAGAATTATGCTAAATGAAAAACTCAGAAAAAAAGTGTGCTTATAGTATGATTCCTTGTATATAAATTTATAGAAAAAGCAAACTAATCTATAGTGACAGAAAGTACATACACAATTGTTAGGTGTATGAGAAATGAAAGAAGGGGGATTACAAAGGGCTAAAATTGAGAAGCTGGCAGTGAATAGTATCATCTGGAATCTGAAGATAATGTCTAGAGCAGAAGATCTATTTATCATTATACTAGAGAAAGTATGATGGTACATTATACTAGAGAAAGATAACAGTTAAAGAAATTAATATTTTTTTTAGTTTAGAAACTATACTAGAAACTTCAGATATGATGTCTGACAATTAAACAAAATTAGAAAATAATCAAATGTTCTACTGTATAAATCTATCCACACGTTGAGGTATTCCCTCAATGCTCATTTTGTTTGTCTGTCTGTTTCTGTATTTTAAAAGAGGAGGTTATTCAATATGAAACTGACTCACATGTCTCAGGTAAAAACTTTTAACAGACAGCTGGTTAAAATAGCAAGAAGAATACCCATAGCACAACCCCTGAAACTGTACACACATAACTCATAACTAGTCATCATGGCAGATTCATATTTGAACCAGCTCACTGGTGATGCAGAACTTATTAAAGCTAATTCCATACAATGGTGTGTTAACTTTCATAAAGCTTTTTGGAAGTAAAATGCCGTCCAGGGGCCATTAATTTTCATTATTTTTGGTTAAATAGTTCTACTGGGATGTGTATTAACATTATTAACTAAAATTACTCTTTAGGAATTCTGTACATATTCATTCCATACTTGTCATTGTTTTATACTCTATGGGCTGATTGAGGCTTACTCTATTTGTTTCATTTTAGAGATAAAATCCTTGTCCTTTGTTCAATTTTGTGTTCTCTTTAATTCATGCATAAACAAAAATCAAAATGAAAATTGCTTGAATTCAATTTGAAAGAGTGTTAGATGCTTTGTGGCAGACATTTTATCAAAGTGCAAGGATTTCCTAGCAACACGAGTTCCTGTCATGTTTGGTTGTGACACTCTGTGTCTTGTACTTATATTTCAGCAAGTGCTGCACCATCAGATATGCTTTGATTCTCTGTTAGACATCAAGTTCTAAGTTTCAGTAGATTTCCACAACAAAATAACAGTGCTGTCTTATACTTCTTCACACTAAATAAATGTATAAAATATGGAATAAATTAAGATTTATAATGCACAGTCTCTGGCTCCTAAATTTAGTCATCCTAGGTGTCAATCCCAGGAGTTAAAATCAAGCAGAGATGTATTATGAAAGTAGAGGTTGGTTATATGCTTACATTTCTAAATTCATTGCTACTCTTTGTAAAGAGTAATAATGAACCTGGAAAGAAGAAACAAAAATTTGGAAAAATATTTTTATTTTCTGGGTATGTAAACACATATATTCCCTGTTTCCTTGGGGGGGGGAGGAAAAACTTTTTAATAAAATGAAGTAAACCTATTGAGATTTTCTTATTTATATGACATTATATATCAAGCAAAATTCCTTAAAAGGTAGTCAATAAATATACA
The DNA here is from genome assembly GCF_000298275.1 of Orycteropus afer afer. NCBI lineage: Eukaryota > Metazoa > Chordata > Mammalia > Tubulidentata > Orycteropodidae > Orycteropus > Orycteropus afer. The sequence continues at coordinate 5,065,106 of NW_006921848.1, read as the reverse complement.
TTAGGGACATAGTATATGCAGGCATTTGACAGTATGGTCATAACAAATTATGGATAATGTTGCAAAGAGTAGGAATTCCAGAACGCTTAATTGTGCTCATGAGGAACCTGTATGTAGACTGAATGGTTATTGAGGCTATTATTTGAACAGAACAAAGGGACACTGCATGGTTTAAAATGAGGAAAGCTGTGCATCAGAGTTGGAGCCTTTCACCATACTTACTCAATCTGTATACTGAGCAAATAATCTGAGAAACTGGACTATATGAAGAAGAATGAGGTATCAGGCTTGAAGGAGGACTCCTTAACAACCTGTGATATGTAGATGACACAAACTTGCTTGCTGAAAGTGAAGAGAACTTGAAGCACTTACTGAGGAAGACAAAGACTACAGTTTTCAGTATGGATTATACCTCAATGTAAGGAAAATGGAAATCCTCACTACCAGACCAATGAGCAATATCATGATTAATGGAGGAAAGACTGAAGTTGTCAGAGATTTCATTTTACTTGAAGCCATAATCAACCCCTATGGAATAGTAGTGAAGGAATCAGATGTTGTATCGCATAGGCAAATATGCTGGGGGAGGGTGTTCTTTTTAAAGTGTTGAAGAGCAAAGATGTCAGTGTGAGGACCAAGGTGCACATGATCCAATCCACAGTATTTTCAATAGCCTCGTATGTAGGTGAAAGCCAGACAATGAGTAAGGAAGACTGAAGAAGAGCTGATACCTTTGAATTGTGATATTGGCTAAGAATACTAAAAATACTATGGACTGTCAGACGAATGAATGACTGTATTGGAAGAAGT
>NW_006921848.1:5061748-5062876 GCF_000298275.1 Orycteropus afer afer | reverse complement strand
CTGCCAGAAGAATGAACAAATCTGTCTTGTAAGAAGTACAGCCAGAATGCTCCTTAGAAGCAAGAATGGCCAGACTTTGTCTCTTGTACATTGGTAAGGTTATCAGGAGGGAATAGTCCCAAGAGAAGGATATCATGATAGGCAAAGTAGAGGGCCAATGAAAAAGAGTAATACATTCAATGAGATGGATTGACACAATCGCTGCAATAGTGAGCAGAAACATAGGAACCCTTGTGATAACGCAGACCTGGACAGCGTTTCGTTCTGTTGTACATAGGGTCATTAAGAGGCTAGGTCTACCCAAAGGCGCTTAACAACAAAAATAGTTTTTCAACAATAGTAGTTGAATCACACAACAGCAATAGTACCTCACAATTACTGTGCTTGAAATTCCATGAATAAACCATGTTATTTTAGTCACACATGCTATTCATGTGCTTAATTCACAGGTAGCTAGAAATATACTCAAGTTCCACCTTATGAAAATTTTCACTTTCCTAATATCTCCCTCTACTCTGTAGGTCCGTGTTGAGAAGAATTCTGAGACCCATCTACACTAGTGCAATAGTTTTATAATTTATTTAGTGCTCAAAGAGAGAAAAGTAGCACTTGAGGGTACATTCACAGATCTGTGTGATTAAGGGTAGTGCCTAAGGCATTTGACTGCTAACCAGAAGGCTGGAAGTTGAAAGCCATTATCCATTCCTTGGAAGGAAGATTGGGCAATCTACTTCCATAGTGATACTGCCACAGAAACACGAGGAGGGGTCACTATGACTTGGATCTGACTCGACAGCAGTGAGGTTTTTTGTTTTGTTTTGTTTTGTTTTTCAGGTGTGAGCATTTTCAGAACTTTATTTTATACTTTTAAGTTTTAATCACTTTATTTATTTTTATTTTTAAATTATTTTTACAGTGTTCCCTCCTTTCTCCTACTATCTCTGGTAACCAACAAAGAAAGTTTCCTTCCCTACATAAACTTGTCCATGACCTTTTACAATAATGAACTAATATAATATTCGTCCTTCTGTGATTGAATTATTTCACTCAGCATAATGTCCTCCAAGTTAATACATGTTATGTGGTATTTTGCAGATTCTACATTATTCTTTAGGGTTGCATAGTATT
>NW_006921848.1:5059364-5060647 GCF_000298275.1 Orycteropus afer afer | reverse complement strand
TCCTTGGGTTTCTGAGACGGTATCATTATGGAAGTAGATTGTCCAACCTTCCTTCTGAGGAGTGGCTGGTGGGTTTGAACCGCCAGCTTTCTGGTTAGCAGTCAAATGCCTTAGCCACTCTTCAATAGTGCTTTGCTTATCCGAGGTCTCTTTCTTTTCCATGTAAAGTTAGTGATTATTTTTTCCATATCCTTAAAGAATGTTGATGGAATCTGGACTGGAATTGCATTCAATGTTTAGATTGATTTGGGTAGTATTGACATTTTCACAATGACTAATCTTCCTATCCATAAGCATGGTATGTTCTTCCATTTATGTAGATCTTTTATGATTTCTGGAAGTAGTGTTTTGTAGTTTTCTTTGTACAGGTCTTTTGTGTCCCTAGTGAGATTTATATCCAAGTATTTTATTTTTTGGTAGCTACTGTAAATTGTATTGATTTCCTTATTTCCTTTTCAGCAATCTCTTTGATGATACAGAGGAATCCAAATGATGTTTGTGTGCTGATCTTGTGTCCTGCCACTATGCTAAATCTCTCAATTAATTCCAGTAGTTTTTTTTTTTTTTTTTTTTCTGAATCTCTTGGGTTTTCTATGTATAGGATCATACCATCCACAAATAGGGATGATTTTACTTCTTCATTACCAGTTTGGAGGCCTTTGATTTCCCTTTCTTGCCTTATTGTCTTGGCTGGGACTTCCAATACAATGTTGAATAGAAGTGCTGATAGAGGGCATCCTTGTCTCATTCCAGTTCTCAAGGAAATGGTTTCAGTCTCTCTCCATTGTCAATTATGTTGGTTGTTACTTTTGCATAGATGTCCTTTATTACATTGAGGAATGTCCCTTCTATTACTATTTTGCTGAGAGTTTTGATCAGGAGTGGGTGTTAGATTTTATCAAATGCTTTTTCTGCTTCCATTGGTATGATCATGTGCTTCTTTTCCTTTGTTTCATTTAGAGATGGATGATATTGATTGCTTTTCTAATATTGAACCATCATTGCATATCTGATATGAACCCCATTTGGTCATAATGCATCATCATTATTATTATTATTTTGATATGTTGTTGGAATGTATTGGCTAGGATTTTGCTGAAGATTATTGCATCTACATTCATGAAGGATATTGGTCTGTAGTTTTCATTTTGAGGGGTGTCTTTGCTTGGTTTTGGTATAAAGATTATGCTTGCTTCATAAAATGAATTTGGTAGGATTCTTTCCTTTTCTGTGTTCTGGAATAATTGGAGTAGGATTGTCGTCAGTTCTCTGAACATTCAATA
>NW_006921848.1:5054568-5055151 GCF_000298275.1 Orycteropus afer afer | reverse complement strand
TATTCAGTTTCCATGTGTGTGCCCTTTTTCCATTGATCTTCCTATTGTTGATTTCTAATTTTACTGCATAGTGATCTGAGAAAATGCTTTGCAGTATTTAATGTTTTTTAAATTTATTAAGGCTTGCTTTGTGGCCTAACATATGATGTTCCTGGATGATGTTCCATGTGCACTGGAAAAGAATATACATTGTGTTGTTGGGTGAAGTGCTCTGTAAATGTCTATAAATTCAAGTTGATGGATTGTATTATTTAGTTCTTCTGAGCCTTTGTTGAGTTTCTTGCCAGTTGTTCTACTTTTCACTGAAAGTCGTGTATTAAAATCTCCTACTATAACTGTGAAGTCATTAATTTGTCTTTTCAATTCTGTTAAAGTTAGATTTATGTATTTCGGGACTCTTTGATTAAGTGCATTGATATTTATTATTGTTATGTCCTCTTGTTGAATTTATCCTTTAATCTTTATGTATTATCTTTCCTTGTCTCTTAATATGGTTTTTGTCTTAAAGTCAATTTTATCAGTAATTAGTATTGCCACTCATGCTTTTTTATTGTTGCCATTTGCTTTATATAGCTTTTTCTAA
>NW_006921848.1:5049239-5054059 GCF_000298275.1 Orycteropus afer afer | reverse complement strand
TGGAAGTAGATTGCCCCATCTTCCTTCTGAGGAGTGGCTGGTGGGTTTGAACCACCAGCCTTCTGGTTAGCAGTCAAGTGCCTTAGGTATGATGCTACCAGAGCTCCTTGTTGCTTTAGTATTTGCTAAATATTTATGCTTGTCCTCTTTCCTATTTTGATGTGAAGGTTTATAATTTTTTCTTTGAGTTTACCCTTACTTTACGTTACCCTTACTTTTTGTTTTTCCCATGCTGCTTTCAAGATTCTTTCTTTGTCTTTGGTTTTGGTGAGTTTGGTGATAATATGTGTTGGTGATTTTTTTTTTGGGGGGGTCTCTCCTGGGATTTATAATTTTCTTCCCAACATTGGAATAGTCCATCCTATCTTCAAATTGTCTTGACTTCCTCACCATTTAGAAGTTCTGTAACAACACAAATCTTTTTTTCTGATTGACCCCTTTCCAAAGAAGTATTGAGGTATTTGTCTTCAATCTCACTAATTCTGTCTTCCATTGATTCAATTCTACTTCTTTGTGGTTCAATGTGTTATCTAGTTCTGACAATTTAGGATTAGTCTTCTGGATTTCTATGTGTAGAGTTTGTATCATTTCTAATTTTTCATTTATTTTGTCATTTTGTTCTTGTATTATCTTTTGAAATTCTTCTAGAATTTTCTGTTTTCCTCAATTTTGTCAGTGTTTTCCTTGACCTGTCTCTCAATCCATTGAAGGTACCTAAATATAATTCTTTTGAATTCCTTACAAGGGGTTCCAGTGCTGCTTCTTCCTCAGGGATGTGTTTTGGGTCTGTATCTTGGTCCCTTGTTTCTACTGCTTTATCTTGCTTCTTTTCATGGACTCTGATGGTCTATTGTCTCTGAGGCATTGTGACATTTTTGTGTTTATATTTAATTGGTGATTGTATGTTGGAGTGATTTGCCCAAGATTTTCGTTTTCTTTGTTTTGTTTTATGTTATCTAAATAAGCAAGGTATTATGCTCCTGTATCAGCTAGTTGGCAGCACTTATGCACTCACTACCTGTCTCCTTTCCCATTGTCAGCCTTGTTTATGTCCATGCCATCCTTGGCAAGCAGAGCCTATTTTTTGGTCCCTGGAGTCTGAACAAGAATGCTGTTGCTTTAAATATCCAAAATGGTCATCACTTGTAAACATTCAAAATAGCTGCACCCTCTGGAAAGTGAAAAATCTATAGGTCAGTTTTTCTCCTTCTTTGGTGTTTTCCTTTTCAGTCATCAGTCACCAGTGCAATTATCCATATAGCCCATTTTTAGGTTTATTCTGAGGTCCAAACACCACTTGGAAATATTCAGGCTGTTCATGCTGTCAGGATAGTTGACAGTCTGCAGTTTCGTCTTTCTCCTTATTCATTGTTTTCATTCAGGTTCTTCTACTAGTTAGTGTTTAATCCATTTCTGTATCCTTCCTTTCAAAGCGCAGGGATCCATGATTATCTTTTGTATCTGTGTCAATTGATTTCTCTTTTCTTTTTTGAAGAGGATCTGTGTAACTTCTCTGCCTATTTGCCATCTTACCAGAAGTCTCCATTTTCAGAACTTTAAAGTAATGCAAATAATTTTTATCAGCATAGGTTTGTCATTTCCAAATTGTGTGACTTGAGGTCAGTTACTTTTATTCCTTGTGCCTTGGTTTCCTAATCTACTGAATACAGGTAATAATGCCAACTGCAAAGGTTGAGTCTAGAGATAATGAGAGAACTCCAGCATGGGAACTACTTATTGCAGTGCTTGATACGTTGTTGTTGTTGTTGTTATGTGCCATCGAGTCAGATCTGACTCATAGCAACCCCTCCTTGGGTTTCTGATGTGGTATCCCTATGGAAATAGACACAACCAGAGCTCCTGTTTGATATGTGATAAATTCAAATAAGTGTGTGTGTATGTACGTGTGTGTGTGTGTGTGTGTAGTGTAACCTGTTGTTAGAGCCAGAGCTTCACTGGATTGACTTGCTTTTCTGAGTCTAGCAAGTTTTTCACCTCTGAAAGAGTATATAGTCTTACCACATGTCTACCACTCTCTATTAGTGGAAATTATTTGAGTTTCCCTTATCTGACAGGTTTCTGTCTTACACAGATTCCACTTTTAACAGGTTTTACTGTGCATATATACAGGTCGTCCTCAACTTGTGAAGGAGTTCCGTCCAGATAACTCTGCTGTAAGTCAGTTCTATTGTAAATCAAATATCTCTTTTTAAGTTTTCATTATTATTTCTTTTTGTTATCAATATCTTTATAAATCCAATCCTTGAATATTTGTGAATGAACATCTGATAGTGATCACATCAGCAAATTACACACTGCAACACTGTATGTAATACATATTATTAACAATGAGATGTACAATAAAAAAGAGAAAAATCTATGGCTGTAAGTGCAATTCATCAAAACTTGAAAGCACCATAATTGAAGGACTACCTGTATACATGAGGAGCTCCTGTAGCACAGTGGATAAGGCATTTGGCTGCTAACCAGAAGGTCAGTGGTCAAACCCATAAGCTGCTCCATAGAAGGAAGATGGGGCAATCTACTTCCCTAAAGATTTACAGCTTTGGAAACCCAGTGGTGCTTGTTATGAGTCAGAATCCAATGCTATCTTACCCTTAATCACACAGACTCTGTGAATGCACCCTTAAGTGCTGCTTTTCTTTCTTCCAGCATTAAATAAATTACAAAACTCAATTGCACTTGTGTAGATGGGACACACACATGATGTTGTTTTTATGACTACTGACTGATGACCCAGCTATTATATCTCATTCTTCTGTTCTTTCAAAGCACTTTGAACATAACTCATAATATATGCATCCTACTCCGTGAAATATATATCAAAGTCAAGTATTTCTACCATTGAACTCTGAATTTCTCTAGGGTAAAGACTGCATCTCATTCATTTGTATATTTCCAGAATCTATTTCAGTCATGGGCAGATAGAAATATTCAACACATCTTAAATAATTAACTAAAAGAACTAACAAAAGGACAAATTACTACATTCCTGGAAGTCATTCAAATATTCCCTCCTTCACAGGATTTTCCTTATCATGCATTTTCTGCAAATATATCTCTCCTCCACCTCAACAGCAGTACGTATTATAGATTTTCATTGCAATATAAATTCATTGTTCCTTTTAAAGTTGTATATTTTCTTTTAAAGTGAAAACCCAGGAGACAGAAACTCCATATCATTCAAGTTTGTGTGTTACACACGGTAGATATTCAATGAGGGAGAAGTCACTTAGGGAAGTAAGTATGATGAAAAGCAGAATTAAAAGAGTGTTATTATAAGAAATAAAGAAAGAAACCAAGCAAAGTATTCTGGGAAAACAGAAGAAAGAGCCACTGATTCTTACTATAGAGCTTAAAGAAGCTGCATTCAATATATAACATTTGAAATAAGCTTTGAAGAAGGAGTGAAGTTTTGACAGCAGAAATGGAAAAGATAGTTTATTCTTTTTGTTGAAATACATCATTATATAAAAAATGCCTTATTTTTCACAGCATATGTATTATGACTTATATTTAAAAATATATCCCTACCCTCAAAACGGGAGCTCTGGTGGCATAGTGCCTAAGGCACTTGACTGCTAACCAGGAGGCTGGCAGTTCAAACCCACCAGCCACTCCTCAGAAGGAAGGTTGGGCAATCTACTTCCATAGTGATACTTCCTCAGAAACCCAAGGAGGGGTCGCTATGAGGTGGGTCCAACTCCACGGCACACAACAACAACAATACCCTCAAAACAGATTAATATTTGAATGAAGAAAACAAAATGTGATTGTCCCATTTCTTCCTTCACATTCCTTCTCAGAAGTGAGTGTCATAATGATCCCCTAAACCAAACCCATCACAGTGGAGTCAGTTCTGACTCATAACAACCCAAGAGCACAAAGTAGTACTTCCCCACAGCGTTTCCAAGGCTGTGTCTTTACAGAAGCAGACTGCCACATCATCCTCCCATGAGTGAGGGTGATCTTTCAATCTATCAGTTAAGAGCTGAGTTCTTAACCAGTGAACCACCAGGCCTCTGATGTAATATGATAGTACAGCAGATACACCATTGTACAGCTTTACTTTCTCTATTAATAGAAATATGTCCATTATCTGTAGAGCAAATATTTTCCCCAAAACATCAGGTTAATATTTATTTCATATAGTTTATTAAAAGATAATATTCAGAATGAAAAATTACGTAATATATGTATAGTTTGAGTTTTACAACATGAACACAGCTGTGTAACAATAACTCACATTAAAATATACAAGATTATGAGGAAAATTAGAAATATTTCTTATACTCCTTTCATGACATCATGCTCTAAATTACACATTATTCTGAATTCCATAAAAAAAGATTAATTTTTCTTGTTTTATAAAATTTATATAAATTAAATCATACACTTAGTACCCTCAGTTATGGCTTCTTTCACTCAAAATTAAATTTTGAGACTCGTCTATGTTACTGAATGTAGGCATGATCTGTGAGATTCATCCATGTAGTTGTATATACCAAAAATAAAAACAGTGCACTACTATCAAGTTAATTTTGACTTAGAGCAACCTCCACTAGGTTTCCAAGGCTGTACATTTTTATGGAAGTCTTACCTTAAATCCGTAGAGCAGCTGGTGGGTTTGAATCACCACCATTTTTGTTAGCAGCCAAATACTTTAACCACTGCCCCACTAGAGTGATTGCATAGAGCAGTCATTAATACATTTCTATTGATTAAAAATATTATGGATGAATATGTTATGATTTATTTACCTATTGCATTGTTTATAGGCATTTGAGTTATTTTCATTG
>NW_006921848.1:5046840-5047419 GCF_000298275.1 Orycteropus afer afer | reverse complement strand
CTATGAGTCGGATCCGACTTGACGGCACATAACAACAACAACATGTCCTCTTCTGAATCCAGCTTGCACCTGGCAGTTCTCTGTCTATATACTGCCGGAAACGTTTTTGAATTATCTACAGTAAGATCTTACTTGTGTGCAATATTAAAGATACTGTTCTACAATTTCCACATTCTGTGGGATCACCTTCCTTCAGAATGGGTGTTTTAATCCCCTTTCTCCCACTCGCTCTCCCACCCTGCTGCTTTGGGCATACCTGAGCTACCTCTCCTCGCCTGGATCCCTGTGGCTTACTGCTCCTTTGTCCAGGTTCCTGGCTTTTTATCCCCTTTTTCCCACTCTCCCACCCTGCTGCTTTCGGCATGCCTGAGTTCCCTCTACTCACTTGGATCCCTGCAGCTGACAATTATGTAGTTGGTAGCCAATCAGTTGTAAGAAAATTAGGGTGGAATACAGCACTGTTAATCAGGTTATAGCCCTGATCCAATGTAAGAGAAGTTTCCCTGGTTTGTGGTCTGCATCAACTTCTATTTTACAAGACATAAAGGGAAATAGAAGTGAGCAGAGAAGAAGGAGCTC
>NW_006921848.1:5041179-5046270 GCF_000298275.1 Orycteropus afer afer | reverse complement strand
GTATTTTCACTCTCTTAAATGTTTCATATTTTATGAACAAAAGTTTTGAATTTCAATGAAATCCAATTTATCAATTTTTGCTTCATTATCTTTGTTCTATTATTTATTATGTTAAAAGAATTATTGATTACTGTTGTATTTTTTGGTGGTAGTTAAGGCTATATGTCAACTTTCCTAGGCCTGGTTTTGAGTGGTTGGACAGCTGTATGTAGTATTCTCTGTGATGAGACTGGCAATAAACTCTATGGTGGAATCTGACGTGAGCAGCTGAGTAGCTGTTTTTAGGTATGTGGTCTGCTTCCCATGTATAAGGAGAAGCTTTGAGAATGGTCTACAGCTTTTTGGCATGCTTGGATTCTGCATGTAGCTGGTCTTCATTCAGCAGTTTGCCATGCTCTGCTGATCTGGGGACTTTTGATGGCCTTGAATCAATGGCCTGCTGTGTAGTTTGATAATAATGGGACTGTGCCTTTTCACTTGTTGACTTTGAGTTTGTCAGCCTCAGCAGCTAGTAGCTGTCTGAGTGAAGAAATGCCTCTAGTTTCAGTGGGCAGGGAGCAAGAAGAGGCAGAGCTGAAGTCAAGGTCAAGGGACTTTCATCCAGCCCTTAGAACCTGGCACTTGGAACTCAGACTTCCAGCCTCCAAAACTGTAAGAGAATGAACTCTTATTTGTTAAAACCATCCCATTTGTAGTATATTCCTGTCAGAGCAGCACCAAACCAAAAACCAAGCTAACTGCCACCGAGTTGGATCTGATTCATAGCAACCCCTCCTTGGGTTTCCGAGGTGGTATCTCTATGGAAGTAGATTGCCCAGTCTTCCTTCCGAAGAGTGGCTAGTGGGTTTGAATTGTCAGCCTTCTGGTTAGCAGTCAAGTGCCTTATTCACTACACCACCTGAGCTCTTAGAGTGGCACTAGGTAACCAAAACAATTATCCAAGGTCATGAAGATATTCTTGTAATTTTTCTTCTATGAAAATATTGAAAGACTTTTTATTTTTCATTTATGTCTACAATTTATTTGGAATTAATTTTTTTGTATGGTGTTAGATAAGTGTTAAGGTTCATTTTCCCTCCATCTGGATATTCAATTGATCCAATATAAACAGAGTGCCAATTATTATAAATGTGGTGACTATATAAGTAGTTCTGTATCTGGACTCTTTTGTTACATCTGTCTACTTTCACTTCTTATTGCAATCATAGTGTTTTAATTATTGTAGGTTGGAAATAAGTATCTATAACAGCTAGTACAAGTCTTTCAACTTTGTTGTTTCTCACAAAGACGGCTTTACTAATTTTGGTACTTTGAATTTCCATATAAATTTTAGAATCATCTTGTAGTTTTTCTGAGACAAAAGAGAACACATCGGGAATTTTCACTGAAGTCAGACTGTAGCCACAAATCAATTTTAAGATAATTGATATTTCTACAATGTTGAGTCTTTCAATCCAGAAAAATGATCCAAAACCCTCCTTCCATTTATTTAGGTCTTGTTTAATTCCTTTCAGAAATGTATTTTTCTGTGAAGTTGTATTTTACTGTGAAAAGAAAGTCACCACATTTGATGATTTAATGCTATCACAAATTTATTTGTTTTAATTTTGTTTTTCAATAGCTTGCTGTTGATATATAGAACTACAATTTATTTTTTAATGTAGAAATTGTGCAGTGGCCTTGCTAAATTTATTCAACAGTTCTAATACTTTATATTTATATTCTTTTGGATATTCTATGAAAATAATAATTCCTTGCATTAATTTTTGTACTTCATCCATTCTCATATTTGCATTTATTTTTCTTGCCAGAATAATGTTAAGTATAAATAAGATTGCGAACTATATTGTCTATTTCCCAATATAATGTAGAAATATTTTAGTATTTTAACTTTAAATATTATTCTTTAAATATATATCCTTTAGTAAATGAAGAAATACTTCTTTTATTCCTGGCAAATAGAAGATTTGTTTCTGGTGATGTTTTATTTGTTTTCATATGCCTCAAATGTATTTTTCTCTTATTTATTAAATTAAGCATGAAATACACAATTGATTTTTAAGCCATTAAATAAATTTTCATCCTGAGCGAAACTAGGGTTAACTTTTATTTAAGATTTTAATTTTTTAAGTCTTACTATTGCCTTGGTAGTTGAACGAGACTGCTACAAGCTCTAGGTTGCTGCTTTCTGATGGCCAACTGTTCCAAGCGGGAGGGGGGAAGCCCTGCAAATGTAGAGGTCACCTCAGCGTATTTTGTTCTTCTTGAATCTTTGCTCATCAAGTACTGATTACTCTCTATTACTTTTAAGCAATTTGTTTTTCCTTTTCCTATTTGCTTGTCTTAAAATTTTACTTACATCTACATTGTCTAACCTAAAAGTAAAACCTTCAATAATTTATTTTCATTATGAAGCATGATAAATTCTTAGAATCAGGGAACTGAAATGGTTCCATATATTTTGTGAGAGACATAATGACAGTATATGATACATTCTCTTCTTACCTATTGCAAGATCATAATTTACTTAAGGTATCAATCATCCATACATCTTTAAGAAGCTTATGGCACAAAAATCTATATACTCAGATACAATAAAAGGATAAATCTTACAACCCGGAGAACTCTGCTTAGAACTTCTTCTTATAAATTTCCTTCTTTTGGAAACATTTACCACAAGAATATTTAATTTTGGGGAAATAATTGTGTGCTGATTTTACTAGACAGTGCCAAAATGCGATTCTGGACAAAGAGAATTGCCAACCACTATAAAGTACCATGGATCCCTGGTGGTACGGTGATTAAGTGCTTGGCTGCTAACTAGAAAGTGGTTCAAACCCACTAGCTGCTTTATGAGAGAAAGCTATGGCAGTCTGCTGTTGTAAAGATTTGCAGCCTCGGAAACTCTATGGGGCGGTGATACTCTAGGCTGTAGGTTTGCTATGAATTGAAATTATGTGGACAACAATAGCTTTGGGTTGGTTTTGTAGGATCCCAATTTTTGCTTCATTATAATTTCTTGATTTCTGAAATAACAGTGCTTATATTTACTTATTTAAGGGAGTCTATTCATACTTCTGGTTTACTAACTCTGATATGGGACAATGAACAATGGTCTTTTGTAATCACGCATAAACAGACTAGTAGGTAAATGCACTATCATATTTGCATGACAATTTTTATCACAAATACAGAAACTAAAATTGATAGACATCATATTGATCTTTAGTACCTCACACTGCATTCATATTAATAATAAATGTGACAGGAGCATCATAAATATGCAAAAGAGCAACACATCAGCCAAACATCATTAGTAATTTGTAGATTTACACTCATAGGAAACCACTAATGGAATACAGTGCATTTTCTTTTCTATGAATAGTCAAATGCCATGCATAATGCAACAGTACAACTGCTAATAGCAGACTGAGGCTGAATCATTTAAACTTCTTATTATGGGCAGAACAAACTAGTCTTTCAAGTGGCCCATAATAAAATACTTCTCTGCCTTTACACTGTCCTGATTCTTCAGTTATCTTTTCCCTCAGAGCCTGTATTTATAGGAAGTACAAAAAATGATTACTTTTGTATTTTAAGGCACTTATGCTCTATCAAATGGAGGAGAAAGATGACCAATAAGTACCTAAAAAATTAAAGTTAAAAGTTCCTGTAGCATCTGTTCAATCTACTTTATTTCAGAGAATTAAAACATTTCATCAGAATATTCATTATCAAAACACAACTCACGGTATTCATTGCTAAAACAATTCATGCTTGGGTAAAAGATCTTATGGATATATTAACGCTGAAGGTATTTGCAAGTAAGTGGGAGGAAAGGCTTAGTTATTAGAATTTACAGGGTGATTAATAGCCCCTAAACATTCAATTAAGGAGCCCCGGTGGCTCAGTGGTAAAGCTCTCCTCTGCTAAGAAAATGTTTGGCTGGTCAAACCCATTAGCTTCTTCACAGGAGAAATATGGGGCAGTCTGCCTTCATAAAGATTTACAGCCTTGGAAATCTATAGTGCAGTTCTGCTCTGTCCTGTAGGGTCACTATGATTCATTGGGTTTGGTTTGTGTTACAGAGCACCCAACAAAAACTCACTGCTATCAAGTCAAGTCTGACTCATAGCGACATTCATTGGGTTTCATAGGCAGTAAATCTTTATGGAATTAATTGCCCATCTTCCTTCCATGTAACAGCTAGTAGGTTTGAACTGCCAATCTTTGGTTAGCAGTTAAATACCTTAGGCACCATGCCACCGGAGCTTCTTATATGAACAATATAGAAGACAATATTAAGCATAGAGATACTCCAGTATAGGAGTTTCAGTGTTTAGTATTAAGATTAATAAATCTTTATTGTATTGCCATATGGCACAATATAAAATTTTATCTTTAACAAAGGTCATTAGTGTATGAACTTAATGGGGGATATCATAGTCTAATTTGAAACTCTGTAACACATATATCATGCAATCATAAAAAAGTTTTCAGTAAATATTTTTATGTGATTTTTTTTGTATCTGAGGAGATGGAACTCCAAAGTAGCATTCCTTGATTAAGTTATATTAATATGTGCAAAATCCCTATTTCTGTATTACAAATTCAGTAACATATATAATCAAATAAAACATTGATACTTACTCCAGATGATTTCAACAGAATTTTGTTAAAGAGATTTTCACAATTCAGAATAACTTCAAGAGTATCACATTTATCTGGTAAAGTTCAATTTTAGCATGTTTTTACTATCTTAACTACATTCCTGAAAGACATCTCCACTATATTTTAATTTGATTACTCTATCAAAACCAGTACACTTTGTCCTACTTCATTCCATTATCCTGCTTCAGTGTTCTTTCTAGAACATTCACTAATACATTTCTTAAATGTAAATACTGTGAAGACAGATATATTTTTTTCCATATGTTTATACCTGTATTGGGAGCTCTGGTAGCATAGTGGCTAAGACACTTGCCTGCTAACCAGACAGCTGGCGGTTCAAACCCACCAGCCACTCCTCAAAAGGAAGGTTGGGCAATCCTACTTCCGTAGTGATACTGCCTCAGAAACCCAAGGAGGGGT
>NW_006921848.1:5033746-5040699 GCF_000298275.1 Orycteropus afer afer | reverse complement strand
TGCCTTAGCCACTATGCTACCAGAGCTCCCACATATCCCATGTCCTACTCCTATTCCTGAATCTGGAGTAAAGCTTTTAGGACCTTCATTAGCTGAGAGGACATGACTCAAAATGGGAAGAAATAGCTGCAAACAATCATTAATAACGGGAACTTGGAATGTACGAAGTATAAGTCTAGGAAAATTTGAAGTTGTCAGAAATTAAATGCAACACATAAAGATTGATATACTAGGCACTAGTGAGCTGTAGTGGACTGGCTTTTGCCATTTTGAATCAGATAAACATATGGTCTACTCTGCTAGGAATGACAAGTTGAAGAGGAATGGTATCATATTCATTGTCTCATTGTCAAAAAGAACATTTCAAGATCTATCCTGAAGCACAATGCTATCAGTGATAGGATAATATGCATATGCCTATGCACTAGCCACTCCATGGAAGAAAGACTGGGCAATCTACTTCCACGAGGATATACTGCCTCAGAAACCCAATGGGGGCTGGTGTGAGTTGGAATCGACTCAATGGCAGTGGGTTTTGGATTTTTTAAATAAGAAAACCAGTTAATACAACTATTATTCAAATTTATACACCAACCAGCAGTGCAAAAGATGAAGAAACTGAAGATTTTTACCAACTTCTGCAGTCTGAAATTAACCAAAGATGAAATCCATATGTATTGATTATTGCTAGTGATTGACATGTGAAATGTGGAGACAAAGAAGAAACCTCAGTCATTGGAAAATATGACCTTGGTGATAGAAATGATGCTGCAGATGGCATGATAGAATTTTGCAAGATTATTCATTGCAAACACTTCTTTTCAACAACATAAACAGTGACTGTACACATGGACTTCACCAGATGAAATTCACAGAAATCAGATTGACTGTTATTGTTGTTCAGTGCCACCAAGTCATTTCTGACTCATAGCTGTGCTCTGTGCACAGCAGAATGCAACACTACCTGGTCCCGCACCTGCTCTATGATCCTTGCTATACTTGAGCCCATCACCACTGCCACTGTGTCAATCTATCTTGTTGAGAGCATTCCCCTCCTTCATCGACCATCCACCTCACCAAGTATGATATCCTTCTCCAGGGAATGGTCCCTTCTGACAACATAGCCAAAGTAGGTGAGAAGTCTGGCCATTCTCGCCTCCAAGGAGCATTCGAGCTGCACTTCCTCCAAAATAGATTTGTTAGCTCTTTTAGCAGTCCATGGTATTCTCAAAATTCTTCACCAGCACCACAACTCAAAAGCATCAACTTTTCTTCGGTCTTCCTCATTCATTGTCCAGCTCTCAAGTGCATATGAGATGACTGAAAAAACCATGGCTTGTGTCACCCGCACCTTAGTCCTCAAGGAGACATCTTCACTCTTCAGCACTTGAAAGAGGTCAGATTGACTAAATCCGTGGAAAGAAGTGATGAAGAAACTCAATACCATCAGTCAAAAGAAGGTCAGGAGCTGACTGTGGAACAGACTATCAATTGCTCATATGCAAGTTCAAGTTGAAGTTGAAGAAAATTAAATCATGTCCATAAGAGCTCTCCCCTAAATTTCTTGACATAAATAAGCGATTACTTCCAGTGTTGAATTTGTTTTTTGAAATATCTCAATTGGTATTCTGTCAGTTTCTGGAGCCTTGTTTCCCCAGTGCCTTCACTGCTTCTTGGACTTACTCCTTCAATACCACCAGTTCTTAATCACATACTACATTCTGGAATGATTAAACATCGACCCATTATTTCCTAACTGTATATTCCTTCCATCTTCTTTTGAGGTTTCCTATGTCAGCAGTATTTTGTCCATACACTGTTTCTGTACTGCAACTCAAGACTCGAATTGTTTCTTAAGTTCTTTCACCTTAAGAAATGCTGAGCCTATTCTTGATTTTTGGTTTTCTGCTTCACAGTCTTTGCAGATTTGATTATAATGCATTCAAAATGGCCCATACTTTCCCATTCACCTCACTAATGTCTTGGATATCAATCTTTGTGTTCCATTTCACTTTTGACATTTTTCAGTTTTCCTACATTCCATGTTCCAATCATGAATGGATGTTTGTAGCTGTTTCTTCTCACTTTGAGTAGTGGCATATCAACAAAAGAATGTCCTGAAAACTTTACTCCACCTACATCATTAAAGTTGAGGACATAGTTCTTCTCTGATAGTATTTTGAGTGCCTTCCAACATGAGGGGCTCATCTTCTGACATATTCTTAGTCAATGTTCCAGTGCTACATATAAGGTTTTTACTAGCCTGTTTTTTAGAAGTAGATCACCTTGTCTTTCTCAGTTTGTCTTACTCTAGAAGCACCTCTGAAACCTGTTCACCATGGTGACCCTGCTAGTATTTGAAATAGTGGTGGCATAGTTTCTAGCATATCACAGCAACTTGTAATCCACCACCATAAGACAAACAATTTTGGGGTGATGGTATTTTTCTTTCAGTATTTGAAATATGCATTATGTTATCTATAATTTTTACAAGAAATGAGCTGTTAGCATTATTGATGATTCCTTGTAGTGGTGAGCTGTTTCTCTCTTGCTACTTTCAAGATTCTCTTTGTCTTTCCCTTTCAACAGTTTATAATATGTCTTAGTGTGGATCTCTGTGATTTTTTATCCTACTTGTAGTTCATTGATCTTCTTAGATATAATGAATATCTTTCACCAAATTTGGGAAGTTTTCAATATTAGTTATCTAAATATTATGTTATGTCCTTTTCTCTCTCTCCTCTCCTCTGGGACTCTCATTATTGCACTATGCATAGAGTGACATATATGATAATGTCCCCCACATCTCTGAGCCTTTATTCATTTACCTTTTTGTCTTTTTCCTCCCATTTTATCAGATGGGAAAAGCACAACCGACCTATCTTCAAGCTCACTGCTCTTTTTTTTTTTTTTTTTTTCCTGCTTGTTCAAATCTGCTTTTCAGTACCTTTGGTTAATTTTTCAATTACTGTGTTTTTTAACTCTAGAAGTTTTATATGTTCCTTATTCTTTTTCAATGACTATCTCTTTTGATATTACCTATTAGGTGAGATATTTCTTTCCTATATTTATTTCTTTGGGTGAAGGGGGATACTTGCCTAAAGGCACATCTGTTGAAGGATAATATGCTTGTAATGACCAGTAGATGCAAAAGTATAAAGGCAAACTGAGACATATAAAAAGGGTAATCTCAGATTTCATGCTCCTCATGAATTCTGCTGCAGACTTTTTGATGCTGCATTGCACTCTGACTTCTTCCTCTGCCCTTTTATGTTGTCCTTATTTTTCTCCTAGATATTAATTTCAAATACATTCACCAATTACCTTATAGTATGCTAATCTCCATTTCAATGTCTGTTCCCTGGTAACATATAATAATAATAAGACCATTATTGAACATCTTAGAAGAAAAAGATGTGAAAACATCTTTAAATGTGCAATGTGTAAGGGTTTTTTAGGTGTAATGCTTGTGGAAGCAAATGGAGGGGAACCCTAAAAAATCTTAGCAAATCATCAGACCATTATGGAAGTCTTACCCTACATGAAGAAGAAAGGAAAATATTTTTGAATGGACAATTTCCATACTGTTAAATAGTTTAAGCAAAGTTTGCTGAATACATCAGGAAATTGATAAGCAATGTCAAACTTCAGAGAATTTCTGTGCCCTCAGGAAATGATTTGCTTTAGTATTCTTAACTTAAGAGATACACACTTATTTCCTTTTATATAATCATATCAACCCTATGAAGTACATATTCAAGTAACTAATTTTACTGATAAGGAACTGTTTTATAGGATTGATTATTGCCCAAAATTGTACAGATTATTAGTTGCAGAGGATTTTGAACCAAGGTACTTGTGTGCCAGGGTTTGTGCTCCTAGGAATTATTCTGTAATGACACTGAACCATTCTACAGACCTGGAATTCCTCAAAGGAATAAGAAATTGGGTCACATCATGGCAATACCTTTATACCTCCCCACAGTTATATATTGTAAATCTTCCTAGCAGCCTTCCCACAAAGTAATATAAAGCTTCTGACGGAATGTGTACTGGGAAAAGGGAAAATCCAAATATTTCAGGACTATTAAATACAGGCTTTGAATTGAAGTTAATATCTGAATACTAAATATTATTAATATTTCATATCAATTATTGTATTACTTTTGAATGCATGTTTGGACTAGATAGATTCAGTAGCTTGCAAATTTCCATTTTAGATCTTTGAACCATAATATGAGAATTATAAATTAGGAAATACTAAGTCAAAGCACTTGAAAATTCTCCACCTTACCAGAGTAGCTGTAAAAAACAATACTGATTCACTGAGAGAACTAAAGCAATTAAAGTGATCATTAGAGATTTAAAAGTAGCTATATTGGGAAGAAAAAAATACAGGATAATTTGGAAGAGAAAAATAATTCTGAAAGGAAGTTTAAACATTGAATTGATAGAGAATAATCCAGAACACATTGATTTAAGCTGAAATAATGTTTTTGTTGTTTTTGTTAGTTAGTTTGTTGGTTTGAAAGCAGAAGCTCTGGGTTACATTTATTTGGAAAGTTTTCATAAACTTTCATACTTCATAAATATGAATATTTCATAAATCTTGATATGTCCTCTCTTAGTCTCCACCACTAACCTCACATCAGGACTGAAGTATGGAGCGCCAACAAAATGAGAAGCTGAGATATAGAAAATGAAATTAGATTTTGCAACATTTTATTTTGATTTAAAATATTGATTCCTCTATGCCTCCAACTATGCATTTCTCATATATGGTGCCTAATAATAAGATGAACATTCAATGGATGATTACTGTATTCTAGACACTATTCAAAAGACTTCTATAAGTATTACGTCATATAATTGTTATGACATCTTTATCTAGTAAAAAGTACTATTAACTCATTTGCAGCTAAGGTAATTGAGACCAAGTGACATTAAGTAAATTGTTCACACTTTTATAATTAGTAAAAAAAAATTTTTAAAGTTTTGAATTTAAGAAATTGACTCTAGAGCCTCTGCATACATGTAGCAGGCATGTCTGCTAAAAGATGTCTATTTTCACTCTTGTGGAAATAAGGTATAAATTAGTCAGTTAATCAGAGTTTAGAAATCAGATTACATGAGAGAAAGTGTTATTTTGTTAAGAACTAAGGCAGAGTTGAATTACCATTATTTTTATTAGAAAGAACCAGGCTATCTTAAGTCAATATGCATGTATCATACACTATGCATGTATATATATATACACTATGTAAACACACACACATATATATTTATATATTCTTCAAATACATAATAAACTTTATAGATAAACAATTTAAAGCAGTAGCTAGATGCCATATACATCAATTACAATGCTACAAGTCTCTAGCACAGATTTACAGTCACAATTAATGGCATGTCAAATTGTTGGAAGAAAGGTATTGATGTTCAATAATAAAGTAATCAGATTCTCAGAAGGCAGATAGTTTGAATATCTTTCAAAAATGTAATATATCTAAACTGACATGCAAAATGGTCCCATATTTCAAGAAGAAAAGGTAAAAGTATCAAATTAAGTATATTTATTTTCTTGATGCCAGCAAAATCTAGTATAAAGGTGAATATTAAAGTCAATCATATTACAATTTTACTACCAGATGCCAAATATTCTGAAACATTTGGTCTGGTGTTATATGGCAATAGAACAGTGTGATGTTAATAATTTATATCTAGATGTTTCCTTGTCATTTGATACAATCTGATAGTGGTAAGCAGACTTCCAAGATACTTGAGTCTTGGCCTCCATTATTCACATCATCGTGCAATCCCTTCCTTTTTACTATAGGCTAGACACAGTGACTTGGTTTTGACCAACAGACTACGATAAAGGTTATGAGATGTCACTTCCATGATTAATTTACAAAAGATTATATGCTCTTTCTTGCTAGCACATTCATTTTTTTTTTTTTTTTTTTGCCTTTATGAAACAAATTACCATACTGGTGGCATAGTGCCTAAGGCATTTGATGGGTAACAGAAGGCTGATGGTTCCAACCCACCAGCCACTCCTCAGAAGGCAGATGGGGCAATCTACTTTCATAGTAATACTGCCTCAGAAACCCAAGGAGGGGTTGCTATGAGTCAGATCTGACTTGACAGCAGTGATTTTATTTATTTATTTTGGTTACAAGGAAATGAGGTTACTACCATCCAGTGAGGAACTGAGTCTCTCAGTCCAAAAACACTCAAACACTTAAACTGATACTTAGGTAAATTTGGAATGATTGACTCTTCAGATGAAACCTTAGTTCTATACAGCTTTTTGATACAGCCTCATGAGATTTTCTGGAGCAGAGGGGCCAGTTAATTTATACTTGGATTCCTGACCTATGGAACTGTGAAATAATACAATATCTGTTATCTTAATTCACTAAGATTTATTATTTTAAGTCAATGAGATAGATTTACAGGGGCTATAACAATAGACTCCAATAGCAAAAATTGTGAGGATGGCACAGGACTGGGTAGTGTTTCCTTATGTTGTGAATAGGGCTGATATGAGTTGAAAGAAACTACAGCACTTATCAACTACAACAAAATTTAGCAATCGTTACCTAATACAATTGAAGACAGATTCAAATTTAAATTAGTAAGTTGTTACTCAATAATATATTATTATCTGATTATTCCACTACTCATCTATCAGTTTGTCATACAGTGATGGCTTCAGTGTTGTTGTGATACTGGAAGCAATGTCACCAGTATTTCAAATACTAGCAGGGTCACCCATGGTGGGTAGGTTTCAGCAGAGCCTTGAGACAAAGACAAATTAAGAAAAGGATTTGGCCAGGTTCCATTCAGAAAAAATTGGCCACTGAAAAATTATGAATAGCAGGAAAATATTATCTGATACAGTGCTGGAAGATATGCACTTCAGGTTGGAAGACACTCAAAAAATGACT
>NW_006921848.1:5032859-5033352 GCF_000298275.1 Orycteropus afer afer | reverse complement strand
AGGAATGACAAAGAGGAAAGGCAACACATTCATCATCAAAAAGAACATTTCAAGATCTATCATGAAATACAATGCTATCATGTTGTTGTTTTTGTTATGTGCTGTTGTGTCAGACCTGATTCATTGCAACCCCTCCTTGAGTTTCCAAGGCAGTATCACTACAGAAGAAGATCGCCCCATCCTCCTTCCGAGGAGCGCCTGGTGGGTTTGAACCACCAGCCTTCTGGTTAGCAGTCAAGTGCCTTAGGTACTATGTGTTAATGTCTATGCATCTATAAGAAACACCAGTTAATATGACTATTATTCAAATTTAAGCACCAAAGTATAAAACCAAAGATGAAGAAATTGAAGATTATTACCAACTTCTGCACTCTAAAATTTACAAAACATGAAAACAAGATTTACTGGTAATGACTGGTGATTAGTAGGTTAAAGCTGGAAACAAAGAAGAAGTATTGGTAGTTGGAAAATACGGACTTGGTGAAAGAAATGA
>NW_006921848.1:5023643-5032404 GCF_000298275.1 Orycteropus afer afer | reverse complement strand
TCAGGAGAGACTCCGAAACTTGATTTTGAATGGAAAGCAGCTAAGGTGAAAGGCCACAGTTTGGGGAAAGCTCAAAGGGCAGGCAGCCCAGAAGACAGCCTTGTGCAGTTCAGGGTAGTTTAAGGGTGGCCAAGAAGTGAGCAGAGTGGTTATAAACAGTTAAGGGAAATGAACTTGTTTGTCAGTTTGTCATCCTGAGGTGGCTTGCACGTGGCTATGTGGCTGGAGGCTATGCCACCAGTGTTGCAAATGCCAGCAGGGTTACCCATTGTGGAAAATTTTCACCAGAGCTTCCAGACTAAGACAGACTCAAAAGAAGGAAGATGCCAGCCAATTCTCAAAGAATTGGCCAGTGAAAACCTTATTAATAGCAGTGAAACACTGTCTGATATATTACTGGAAAACTTTATGAAAAGCCTTGAAACATTGTCCAATATGGTGCCGGAAGAAGAGCCCTTCAGGTTGGAAGTCACTCAAATATGACTGAAGAAAAGCTGTCTCCTCAGAGTAGAGCTGACCTAAATGATATGGATGGAGTAAAGCTTTCAGGACTTCTATATGCTGATGTGGCATGACTCAGAATGAGAAGAAACAGCTGCAAACATCCATTAATAATCAGAATGTGGAATGTACTAAGCATGAATCTAGGAAAATTACAAATTGTCGATAATGAAATAGACATGTAAAGATCAATATGTTAGGCATTAGTGAGCTGAAATGGACTGGTTTTGGCCATTTTGAATCACACAACCATATGATCTGCTACTCCACGAATGACAAATTGAAGAGGAATGGTGTGGTGTTCATTATCACAGACATCATTTCAAGATCAATCCTGAAGTACAATACTGTCATTGACAGGATAATATCCATATACCTATAAGGGAGACCAACTGATACTACTATAATTCAAATTTATGCACCAACCACCAAAGCCAAAGATGAGGAAATTGAAGATTTCTACCAATGTTTGCAGTGTGAAATTGACCGAACACGCAATCAAGATCTGTTGATTATCATTGGTGACTGGAACGCAAAAGTTGGAAACAAAGAAGAATCACTGGTACTTGGAAAATATGGCCATGGTGATAGAAATAATGCCGGAGAATGAATGATAGAATTTTTCAAATACTTTTTTTTCAACAACATAAATGGCAGCTATACACGTGGACTTCACCAGATGAAGTACACAGGAATAAAATTGACTATATCTGTGAAAAGAGGCAATGGAGAAGCTCAATTTCTTCAGCTAAAACAAGGCCAAGAGCTGACTGTGGAACAGACCATCAACTGATCACTTGCAAGTTCAACTTGAAGTTGAAGACAATTCAAACAAGTCCATGAGAGCCAAAACATGACCTGGATAATATCCCTCTCGAATTTAGAGACCATTTAAAGAATATATTTGATGCACTGAACACTGATGACTGAAAACCAGAGGAATTGTGGGATGACATCAAGAACATCATCCATGAGGAAACTAAGAGGTCATTAAAGACAGGAAAGGAAGAAAAGACCAAAATGGATGTCAGAAGAGACTCTGAAACTTGAGTCGAGAGTAGCTAAAGTAAATGGAAGAAATGACAAGATAAAAGAGCTGAACAGAATTCCAAGAGTAGCTCAAGAAGACAAAGCTAATTATTATAATGAAATGTGCAAAGACCTGGAGTTAGAAAACCTAAAGGGAAGAACATGCTCAGCATTTCTCAAGCTGAAAGAACAGGAGAAAATTCAAGCCTTGGGTTTCAATACTGAAAGATTCTATGGGCAATATATTGAACGATGCAGGAAACATCAAAAGAATATGGAAGGAATACACAGAATCATTTTACCAAAAAGAATTAGTTGATGTTCATCCATTTCAGGAGGTGGCATATGATCAAGAGCCAATGGTACTGAAGGAAGAAGTCGACGTTGCACTGAAGGGATTGGGGAATAACAAGGCTCCAAGAATTGGTGGAATAACCTTTGAATGTTTCAACAAATAGATGCCATGCTGGAAGCACTCAGTTGGTTATGCCAAGCGATTTGGAAGACAGCTACCTGGCCAACTGACTGGAAGAGATTCATATATGTACCCATTCCAAAGAAAGATGATCCCACAAAATGTGGAAATTATCAAACAATATCATTTATATCACATGCAAGTAAAGTCTTACTGAAGATAATTCAAAAATGATTGTAGTAATATATTGACAGACAAATTTCAGAAATACAAGCTGAATTCTGAAGAGGATGTGGAACAAGAGATATCATTGCTGATGTCAGATGGATCTTGGCTCAAAGCAACAATATTAGAAAGATGTTTACTTGTGTTTTATTAACTATGCAAAAGGATTTGATTGTGTGGATCATAACAAATTATGGATAATACTGAGAAAAATGGGAATTCCAGAACACTTCAAAGTACTCATGAGGAACTTATACAGAAATCAGGAGACTGTTGCTTTAACAGAACAAGGGGATGTCACATGGTTTAAAATCAGGAAGGGAGTCTGTTATGGGTGTATCTTTTCACCATACTTATTTAATTATTATGCTGAGCAAATAATCCAAGAAGTTAGATTCTATGAGGAAGAACATGGCATCAGGATTGGAGGAAGACTCATTAACAACCTGCAATATGCAGATGACATAACTTTGCTTATTGAAAGTGAGGATGACTTGAAGCACTTACTCATGAAGATTGAAGACTACAGTCTGCAGTATGGATTATACCTCAACTAAAGGAAATAAAATCCTCACAACTGGACCAATAAACACCATCACAATAAATGGAGAAAAGAATGAAGTTGCCAAGGACTTCATATTACTTGGTTCTACAATCAACACCAGTGGAAGCAGTAATGAGATGATGTGTTTCATTGGGAAAATCTGCTGCAAAAAAACCTTCTTCAGGTACTGAACAGCAAGAATGTCTCCTTGAAGACTAAGGGGATCATAACCCAAGCCACGGTATTTTTAATCACCTCATATGTATGAAAGCTGGATAATGAATAAAGACAGAAGAAAAGTTGAGGCTTTTGAGTTGTGGTGTTGGTGAAGAATACTGAGAGTACTGTGGACTGCTAAAAGAACTAACAAATCTATCCTGGAAGAAGTGCAGCTGAATGCCCATTGGAAGCAAGAGTGGCCAGACTTTGTCTCACCTATTTTGGTCGTATTATGAGAAGGACTGCACAGTGTTTCAGTCTGTTGTGCATAAGGTTACTATGAGTCAGATGACTCAACACACCTAACAATAACAAGAAGGTGAAAGGAAGAAGTGATGAAGTAAAAGAGCTGAAAAGATTTGAATGGGTGGCTTGAGAGAACAAACAAAATTACTACAATGAAATATGCAGAGACATGCAGTTAGAAAATCAAAGGGGAAGAACATGCTTGGCATTTCTCAATCTGAAATAACTGAAGAAAAAATTCAAGCTTCATTTGTAATATTGACGGATTCTATGGGAAAATATTGAATGATACAGGAAGCATTGAAGAAAGATGGAATGACTACACAGAATCACAGTATCAAAAAGAATTTGTTGATATTCTACTACTGCAGGAGGTGGCATATGATCAAGAACTGAAGGTATTGAAGGAATAAATCCAGCCTGCAATGCAAGAACTGGCCAAAAATAAGGTTTCAGGAATTGAATGAATACAAATTGAGATGTTTCAACAAACCAGTGCAGCACTGGAGGTGCTTATTTTTTTATTCCAAAAAATTTGGAAGACAGCTACCTGGCCAACCTACTGGAAAAGGTCTGTATTTGTGCCTATCCCAAAGAAATTATCAAACTATATCATTAATATAACATGTGAGTAAAATTTTTGTTGAAGATAATTCAAAATTGGATGCAGGAGTACATTGACAGGTAACTGCCAGAAATTCAAGCTGGATTCAGAAGAGGATTTGGAATGAGGGATATCATCACTGATGTGAGATGTATCTTGGCTGAAAACAAAGACTACCAGAAAGGTGTTTACCCATGCTTTATTGACTATGCAGTTATTCAGCTGTGTGGATCATAACAAATTATAGATAACATTGTCAAGAATGGGAATACCAGAACACTTAATTGTGACTATGAAGAACCTGTCTGTAGACCAACAAGTAGTCAATCAGACAGAACAAGAGTATACTTAGTGGTTTAAAATCAGGAATCATGTGTGGCTGGGTTGTACTTTTCACTGTACTTATTCAATCTGTATGCTGAGCAAATAGTCGGAGAACCTGGAGTATATGAAGAAGAAAGTGACGTCAGCATTGGAAGAAGACTATTTAACACCCTGTGATATGCAGATAACTGTACTTGCTGAAAGAAAATAAGACTTGAAGCACTTATTGATGGATATCAAAGACTACAGCCTTCGGTAGGGATTACACCTCAACATATACAAAACAAAAATCCTCCAATCTAAACCAATAAGCAACATCATGATAAATGGAGAAAACAGAAGTTATCAAGGATTTATTTTACTTGGATCCACAATTAATGCCTATGGAAGCCACAGTCAAGAGATCAAACAATGGATTGCATTGTTGGATATATTATTGGCCAAATCTGCTGCAATAAAACCTCTCTAGAGTTTTTAAGAATAAATATGTCATTTGAAGACTAAGGTGCACCTGACCCAAGCCATGGTATTTACCATAGCCTCATATGCGTAAGGAAAACCACAGAAGAAGAGATACATTTAAATTGTGATGTTGGTGAAGAATATTAAATGTACTATGGACTGATAGAAGAATGTATAAACATTTCTTTGAGGAAGTAAAGCTGGAATGTTCCTTTAAAAAGATTCACCTTTAAATAAATGACATAACTAACCTTCCCAGTTGTATCTGGGTTTATGCTGAAATTAAACTTTCTCTAACCACATACAAAATTAGCAGGATAGTTTATGTAATTAAATTTCAGGACTAGTCTGATTCTGGTAGAGAAAGCAGCATCTTGGTGTACTTGAAATATGATGTTTTAATTCCATATTTTCTACTTGAATTCATTTCAGCCACTGCATAACAATATTTTTTTAAAGAATCTTTCAGATACGATTGCAGCTGCTAGAAAAGTCAGACAGTATATTCATCTATGCATTTGTTGATGCAATAACACATTATGCATTTATGACATTCAGACCACTCTGTTGAAAATACTGGAAAAATTTGACAAATGTATAGAGCCTGCCAACAAAAATGTAAACTTACAACTTGGAATATATTTGTTTATGTTGTCTAATAAATATACAAGTTGTTGTTGTTGTTATGTGCCATCAAGTGGTAGGTGCTAAAACATACAGTAATTTAAAACATTTCAATTACTCCCTTATAAAATCATAAAAGCATTAGAATCAACCCTTATTGTGTATAGAGAAGCACACTAAACATTTATACTTGTTTTCTATGAAACTATTCACGTTTTCTCTGTATCTTCATTATCAGTAGTGTGGAAATTTTACTGCCAACTTGTAATTGTGGCTCAAAAAATATTTATCAGTAGAATGGTGATCCATGTAACAATACAAATCAAAATCCATATACAGCTCATTCATTTAAATCTGCATAAATTTTTCTCTCTCACTTCATATAGCATTAGATATACTTGACCATAAAGATTGTGCATGTGTCTAAGGAGGGATGTTTATTACTTGTGTAAATACACATCACATACATGTATCACATCCCTCCTTCTAGATTCTTCAACTTTGTTTTGTAATGTTGGAACTCTACTTGTAGGCTTATCAGCTCGCTTACTTCTAGATTTCCCAGTATGAGACACTTGCGGAAGATCTGATATTGAAAAAATGGCATAAACACTCATTCTTCTCTTCTCTCTCTCCCTTTCTCCTCTCATCTTTTCTGTCAGCATCACTGCCTTTACATTCATAACTAGAGTCAATTCTTATTTTTTCAGTGTCTCTCCTTGGATAGCATGTATAATATTCTAAAATATTTGCAAGGTTTTACTTATTTATATTAACAGTAACTTGAGGAATATATGTATAAATGCAGAGTATGAGTCTTAGATTAAAGAAAATGGAATGTGTTGTTATTATGATTCAAAGCTATCAGTGATGATGCCCTTAGCAGATATTAGGGATTTAATGTGTGTATTTTCTTGAAAACATGGAGAAATTTTGAAAGTTTTCTTATTTAGTTAACTAAAACCTTGATTCAGTGTAATCTACATCCAATGAGACTGAGATCCCATGACTTGCAATGCATACTGTAAATGAAGAAAATCAGAGACTTAGAGATTAAAGAATGCTTTTTGTGACTCATACATTTACCCTCCCACTATGTCCTTGGGAAACTTCAGAGTATATTTAGTTCACCAAGGTATTATGGGGAGCTCTGGTAGTGTAGTGCCTAAGGCACTGGACTGCTAACCAGAAGACTGGTGGTTCAAACCCACCAGCCACTCCTCAGAAGGAAGATGGAGCAATCTACTTCCGTAGTGATACTGCCTCAGAAACCCAAGGAGGGGTCGCTACAAGGTATTATGAAATGTCTTATGGAGGAGAAAAAAAAAAGTCCTCAAAATGCTCTGCATCAGATGCTTTCTTTTAATCAATGAAGATGGTGGGAGTTGCTGTCATTGATATGATCTCCTTCATTTCATTGGAAATTATGTAAATGCCAGTAGCACTGTTTAAAATACAGGTGCTTGAAATTGCCAAAATAAACAGCAGGACCAGAGTAGCAATCAGAATATTTTGCCCCACAAGGATCTTTGGTGATAGCAAAATTATTACCTGTCTCTTGAAATACAATGGACAGGCAACCTACTAAAATATTATTTGAATTATATCTGAAAAAATCTGAGCTTGGTCTCGGAAAAATGAATTGAGTCACTACCGTAGCAAATTATAGACTCTCATTAACTTTTGAAAACCAAACTAAAAGCTAGAACAACAACTCCTTGATTATAGCCATTGAGTCCATTTAAGGAAAATTGCCACTATACAGTCAAAAGTATATATTTTACAGTTTTAATCAAATAGTCCCAAGAAGTATCATATAATAATGTATCTCTTCTCTAGATGGAAGGAAATATCCAAAACATTCTGGAATTGTTTCAGATTGTAGAACAGTTTCTTTGTTACTCCTTTCAAACTACAGGTAAGAAAACATTGTTTTAAAATTGGGGCCTAATGGAGGTCAGTTGATGAGTGGAATTATAGCCCAGTGAGTTTGAAAACCTTCTCTGTGTGGGAACTAGTATAGCAATTTTTCACAAATTACTGAATACCCACCCACATTAGGTTCTACATCTATGGAATTATGGTAGGACGATTGTATGGGAAGAACAAAAAACAAGTCCTCAGACATTCTTTTTCATACTAGAAATGAAAGACAAAGGCAGTATAATCCAAGATAGAATAAAAGGAACTAAAATTACTGTTCAACTTTAAATAATCAAAACACAAATAAAAATATATTAAAAAATGTTTTTCAAGAACTCTGAATATTAAGCAACAAAGGACAGTGATATCTGAAAGATGCAAATCAAATCAAGAGAGCCTTACTGTTGCTTCAGCCTACCTCCTTGTGAGGGTTTCTCTGTCTCAGCACAGAGAATGGGAACAAGGGCAGAATCTGGCAGATTTCCCTAATTAAGGAAATGAAGTGAAGAGTGCAAGGGAACAAGGCAGATAGAGGTCACTGGACTGAGAATATCAGAGAAGAGAACTTTAAAAAGAAATAATTCTAGTAATAACATTCACCCCAATATTATTCAATAATGCTTGTTAGGAAACCACCCAAGGGAAAGAACCATCACAAACAATTAGAGGCAACAGTATGCAGCTCTCACAGAAGGCCAGAAACTATACCTGGTTTCACTAGCCAGAATGAAAACTCTCATAATTCATGGAGAATTAAAGGGAGTATCCAGAAGGCTTTTGCTTCATGCTCCAGTCCTGCTTAACACATTTTAAATTAAAACCAGAAAGAATAAAACTCTTTCCATGCAAATAAACAGTGTCTCAGAACAAAGCTAAAATATAGGTATAAAAAAATATGCAGCACCCAACAAGGTAAGATTCACAATAGTTAGTATGTAATTAGGATTTCCTTGGTTACTCAAATGATTAAGCTCTGGGCTACTAACTCAAACCTTGTAGGTTTGTATCTACTTCCGAAAGGCCACATCAATGAAAATTCCATGGAGCACAGTTCTACTCAGATACACATGGATTCTACTTGGCATCAACTGTATGTTTTTTTTTTTTTTTTTGGTATGTCATTATCAGCTATGCAAAGACACAGGACAATATGATTCCTAATAAGAATGAAAAACTCAATCAGTTGAATCTCATCCAGAATTGCCGCAGATGTTAGAGTTACAAACATATTGAACTGCTTATTAAAATAACATTCTACATATTCAAAAAGTTAAGTAGAACCATAGAATACACTTAAAAGACACTTACTGAACTTCTAGAGATGAAAACTACAAGATTTGATTTAAAAAATCAACTGAATCAACAGTAGATTAATGTTGTATTACACATTGCACAAAAAACAATTAGAAAACTTGAAGACATAGCACTGAAAAAATACAAGATAAAATATAGAGAAAAATAAGTAAAATATTAAATAGAGTCTCCGTTTAAAATATGTGTACGTGAATCACTAAAAGATGGGGATGTGAAATAGAAAAAAATATTTCTCAGTTATGTATATGGTTTCCCACGAATGTGATACATGAGTCTAGGTAAGTCAGAAAACGGTGGCTAAACATATGCTTAACTAAGTCTTTCTTGAAAT
>NW_006921848.1:5022010-5023453 GCF_000298275.1 Orycteropus afer afer | reverse complement strand
CAGCCTAGACTTCTGTGATGAATGGAGTTAATAGAAGGCAGTATAGTTTTCTAAGATGAGGAGTTGATGAATAGTGGTGGAGAGTCTTCAGACAAGTTACAGACAGAAAATCTTTATTTTCCTTTCAGACCCACATGGTTGATAGAATGCTATCTACAGTAACTGTTTCCTTCTCACTCTTCTCCTCCATAATAGTTTAAAATTAAAACCCTAACCAGAAGTGTGGCCTTTTAGATTGAAAACAATGAGGAGTAATTAAAAATGATTGCCAATATAGGACTCATACTCTTTCACATAAATTTACATATAATGACAGTCCATGTCCAGATCTTCAGCATTTCTCCAAGATATGTTACTCATAGATGAACATACAGTCACAGTTCAAAACACCTAAACCCCTGAGTAATATAATTACATTGAAAGAAAAATAGAGTCTTAAATTCTTTTATCACCTGAAGCATATTAAGTGATATACATTAAATATTTAAAATGTATACAGTAAGTAAAATTAAAGAGATAATAACATTATTCATACCATGAAATAAAATCAAGAAGGCACAAAAGTAAAATAAATGCAGATATTGAGTATAAATATATAATAATTGAGAGCATAAAATTGACTCCATATTAAAAAAATAAAGGGATAGGATAAAAGGTCAGATTGAAAAAAAAATTCAACTGGAAGCAGAAGAGATATAGAAGTAGAAAATATGAGGGAAAAAATACTAAGGGATAAAAAGAATGGAAGTAGAAGGGTCACAATATATACGGTATGAATTGCAGAAGGAAAGGTTAAAGAAAAAGGCAAAAATAGTTTTAAAAATAAAGTTAAACTGTACATAATTAAGAAAAATGAGAGACCTCAAATTACAATATTGGCAGTCATCAAATATCAGGCAAAGTGAAAACTTACCTCCATCAAACTATAGGAAAATATATAATAACAAAGACCAATAGAAAATTCTAAAAGTTTCTGGGGAAAAAAAATCTCCATTTACAAAAGAAGAAACATAGATTGACATTAGACTCCTCAAAAGCAACTTCAGATATGTCAAAAAATGGAATAATAATTTTAAGTGTTAAAGAAAAATCATTTTGGATATAAATTTTGATAAGCCTCAAATTCTCATTTCAATGTTAGCCATGGTAAAAATACTCTCATGAACTCAAGATTTGTGAAGTGCTGCTATACAAAAATTTATGTTGAAAGTATTAATGAAGGAAGTATTTAGAAAAAAAGCAAATATTGAAAACCACAGGAGTAATATGAGGTAAATAAACACTTAATAAAATTTATCATTACTATTAGGAAAAAAATAATAAACTAAGCCAAAATACAGGACAAGAAGAAAAGAAAAGAATTAGCCCATACTAAAAAGAATATAGGAGCTCTGGTAGCATAGTGCCAAAGGCACTTGACTGCTAACCAGAATGTTGGAGGTT
>NW_006921848.1:5013584-5021910 GCF_000298275.1 Orycteropus afer afer | reverse complement strand
TTTGCATTCCAGTCACCAGTGATAATTAACACATCCTGATTGCATGTTCGGTCAATTTCAGACTGCAGAAGCTGATAAAATTCTTCAATTTCCTCATCTTTGGCTTTGGTGGTTGGTGCATAAATTTGAATAATAGTAATATTAATGGGTCTTCCTTGTAGGCGTCTGGTTATTATCCTATCACTGACAGCATTGTATTTCAGGACAGATCTTGAAACATCCTTTGTGATGATGAATGCCACAACATTCCTCTTCAAACTGTCATTCCCGGCATAGTAGATCACATGGTTGTCTGACTCAAAATGGCCAAATCCAGTCCATTTCAGCTCACAAATGCCGAGGATATCAATCTTTATGCATTCCAGTTCATTTTTGACAACTTCCAATTTTCCTAGATTCGTATTTCCTACATTCCATGTTCCGATGATTAATGGATGTCTGCAGCTGTTTCTCTTCAATTTGAGTGGTGCCACATCATCAAATGGAGGTCTCAAAAGCTTTATCTTATTCTTAGGAGTAAGGCTGGGTTTACTCAGATGATGCAGCTCTTTCCCAGTCCTATTTTGAGATCCTTCTAACCTAACCAGACTATTCATAAAGTTGCACAGTAATGTATCAAACAGTGTTTCTTTGCTATTCATAAGGTTTTCCCTGAAATCTTATTGAAGATAATTAAAAAATGGTTGTAACAGTATATTGACAGAGAACTTCCAGAAAAGCAAGCTGGATTCAGAATGAGGGACATAATTCCTGATGTCAGATGGATCTTAGCCGAAAGTCAAGAATACCAGAGAGAAGTTTACTTGTTTTATTGACTATGCAAAAGCATTTGATTATGTAGATCATAATATATTATGGATAACTTTGAGAAGAATGGGAATTCTAGAACATTTGATTGGACTCATGAAGAACTTTTACATAGATCAGAAGGCTGTTGTTTGAACGGAACAAGGGCATACTGCATGGTTCAAAATCAAGAAGGGATTGCATCAAAGCTGCATCCTTTCACCATATTTATTCAACTTGTGTGCTGAACAAATAATCTGAGAATATGTATTATATGATGAAGAACATGGCATCAGTATTAGAGGAAGGCTCATTAATATCCTGTGATACGCAGACAACACAACTTTGCTTGCTGAAAATGAGGATGACTTGAAGCACTTACTGATGAAGATAAAATTCCATGGTATGTAGTATGTCTTATATTTCAATATAAAGAAAACAAAAATCCTCACAACTGGTTCAATTAACAGCTTCACTGTGGATGGAGAAAAGATTGATGTTGTCAAGGATTTCATATTACTTGATTCTGCAATCAACACCAATAGAAGCATCATTCAAGACATCAGACGACATATTGCATTGGGAAAATTTGCTGAAAATAACCTCTTTCAAGTGATGAAGAGGAAAGATGTCTCTCTGAAGAATAAGATGTGCCTAACGAAAGCCTTGGTATTTTCAATCGCCTCTTATGCAAGTGAGAGCTGGACAATGAATAAGGAAGACTAAAGAAGAGTTGATGCTTTTGAGTTGTGGTGTTGGAGAAGAATGCTAAGAGTACCATGATCTGCTAAAAGGACTAATAAATCTGTCCTACATGAAGTGCAGTCAGAATGTTTCTTGAAAGCAAGAATGGCCACTTTGTCTCACCTACTTTGGTCATGTTGTCAGAAGGAACCATTTCCTGGAGAAGGATATCATGTCTGGTAAAGTGTAGGCTCAACAAAGAAGAGGAAGTTCCTCAATGAGATAGATAGATACAGTGGCTGCAACGATGGGCTCAGGTATAGCAAAGATTGTGAGACTGGTACAAAACCAGGCAGTGTTTTGTTCTGCTGTACATAGGGTCCCTATGAGTTGGAGACAACTCGATGGCACCTAACAACAACAACAACAACATGGGTAGTATTCCTTTGAAAGAAAGTAAATATAAAAATGAGGGCTCAGAATTTGAATGTTGAGATAGGCCAACATTTCAAAGTCAAGCAGTAGATCAGAAATTAACAAAGAGAATACATACTCTACCTCACAAATATTTTTGGAACACATGATCTACTAGACCTTATTTTCACACACATAACATGCATGTTATATAATTTTTGCAACCATGCAACCATGCAATGTCCTCATGTGTTCATTTCCTATGCATGCAATGCACATTATACATGGGCATGTTATACAAAAAATGTGGTATATGAAAGTGTTTTGTAAACTATAAAGTCCAAAAAAAAAAAAAAACAATCCAGTTGCACCCAGTTGATTGCAATTCATAGTGACCCTATAGCTACCTGATATGATATATGATACATGTGGAAGAATTTTATAAGACATAAGTTCAACAAAAATATAATAACTCTTGTTATATTAATGATTAAAATTTGTCTTCTTCTTGACTACATTTCCTTCTTTCTTTCCTTCCTCCCTCCCTCATTCCCTTCCTTGATCTTTTACTCTTTTTCCTTTTTAACTCTGATCTAGTTAGAATAATTATAGTCACTAGACTTGTTTCTTTCCATGCAGAAGGCAAAACATTTCCATATTCTTGAATGAGAATATGTGAATTTCCCTCACATTGTGTGTGTGTGGGAGATCTGTGAAGTTTCAACCAATATTTTTAATAATGCAGAGGGATAAACATTAAAAGACATATATCTTTTGAAGGCCAGTGTTTATCAGATTTTAAAATGTATAAGGTTGGGCAATCTACTTTTGTAGTGATACTGCTTCAGAAACCCAAGGAGGGGTCACTATGAGTCGGGTCCGCCTCCACAGCACACAACAACAACAAGGATGACTTAGCAAGTTGGAAGCAAAGGGAGAAAACTGAGAACCATGACAATATCCTCAGTGCATATTACCAGAAAGCAGGGCAGATATTTCAAAAAATTATTCAGTGTCTAATGAATCAAAATAACTTTGATTTCATAAGAATATTCACTTGCCTATACTTATTATTCCTCGGAAGGAAGGTTGGGCAATCTACCTCCGTAGTGATACCGCCCAAGGATGGGTCGCAATGAGTCGAGTACGATTCGAAGGCACATAACAACAAACAACAACAACATACTTATTATTAAGTGATTCAGAATTCCACAGGATGCGGGAAACACTTTCACATGAGAAGACCCCAAAATTAATTTGAACAAAGATTGAGACTGACAGACAACAAATTCAGAGGTCTACCAATAGCATGGGGGTCCTTAGACGGCACAAATGAGGAAGCAGTCAACTGCTAGCACAAAGGTTGTCTACTCCTTTGAACCCACCTACAGGCACTTCAGAAGACAGCCCTAATGATCTGCTTCTTAAAGTCACAGCTTTGCAAACCACATGGAGCAGTTCTATTCTGCACGCATGGGGTCTCCACGAGTTAGAATTAACTCGGCAGCCGCTAACAACAGCAGAGTAGTATGGCACTTATTAGCTTGCTTAAATACACATATTTAAATCAGAACTTGTCTAATAAAATGTATTAAATTATAAATAATATTTTTCCCTCATCTTTTAGGAAACATTTTATTCATACCCTTTCCTTGCATTTTAAACCTTCCCATACTACTTTGGAATTATTATAATTTGCTTTCTGGAATAAAAAAAGTTTCATTTATGTGTAAATTCTTTGAAACACAAAATCATTTGAATATGTACATGTTGCTTTTGGTGGAAATTAAATTCTAAGCCACAAATTGCAGACTATTAGGGCATTGATTTATGATTCATCTATAGTAAAGGTGTCTATTTGTGATCTCCACTAAAAATAAATGTGTTCTTTGTAATGGTTTTCATTAAAATATGCATTTAAAAATCAGTTAACATCTGTGAGGTCATAATTCCAGAAATATGTATTTTTTATATCTGTATTTTCTTAAATTTCTTTATAAATTATTTTTAAGTAGCAACTTAAAAAATCTGAAACCTGCATTGACTGAGCAAGTTCCCCATTTCCTCAACATTATATTTCTTATAATAATGCAATTGAAGGAATATGAAAGTCCAGGTAAATGGTAAAAATAAGACAATTTCCTCATTTCTGAAGGGTACATGTGGGGAGGAAAATGACTCTTTTCATGTAAGTAAACTTTTTTTTCTCATATAATGTGCATTTCTCACTATAATGCTTATAAATAATATCTACTGAGGTTAATGTAAAACATGCCATGCTTTTAATATACAATAATTATGAATACCAACAGTATACAATGCCAAAACACTGTGCAAATGGGAACATGATTAGAATTCTACTGAAAGAAGAAAAAATACCACATATGTATGCATTGTAATATATTATGGTTATTTGTATACAAGCTATAAAAAGTAATAGCACTTTAAAATTACTGGGTGAATAAATATTTTGTCATTCAATTAATATGAAAAAAGCAAACTGGTTTTACAGACATCATCTACTTGTCATGTAATACAAAGCTGGTTTTAAGGGAAATAGATGGTAATTTGCTTAGATTTAAGTATTTCTGCAATTGAGAAAGATGATGCATAATATTTAATGATTATTATAATGAAAGAACTGAATTGTGACTATGCCCCAATATTCTCCCAAAAAATAGGACAGTATATGTCAGTAAGTTTTGTTGTTGTTGTTTTTAAGCAAACATATCTTGGTGATTCTGTGAATTAAATATTTTAAATAAGAACTGTATTTTAATACACTGACTGTATGGTGCTATTTTTCCTACAATTTAATAAAGGAGAGTATATTAAAAAGTGTATGCATGCTTTTGCAAGTAAATAAAAATTTCTAAACTCTGCATTTGGTAAATCATATTATACATTTTAATAATTTGTCATAGAGTGTTTATACTGATGCTATAAAATATTTTACTCAATATCTGTTACAGAATATGAGACATCAATCTTATTTCTGTATATTAATTAATTTTTATCAGATGATATATAAAGTTATCATAAAATAATACATTGTATCACAGAAATAAGTGTATGCTTAACTTATCTTTCTAATTATTAAATAGCGTGTGTTTTTCTTCCCAAGCTTTATGTCAATTAATCAAATAAAGGAAAATGATTCCAAAATTTTCTACTTTCCTAGGAAATCCAGTGTTTTAAGTATGTTTTATTTTTCTTTCTTTACCTATTGCTGTATTAAAATAGACCTTTCAAGTTTTACTGGTATATAGAAATAAGTAACCAGGGAAAAGTACAAAAGAACATATTATGATAATGAACCTACAGGAGACTAGGTAAAAATTATCACAAACTTGATAATAATTTCTTTATCAATATGTCCTGAAGTCAACCTAACATAAGATAAAGTGTTGAGAGAAAAATGATTGCCCAATAAGTTGAAGCTATGCAGGTTGTTAAAAATTACATAAATATTTTGTTTGCATTTACTCATAATTTACTGTTACCTTGTATGTCGGGAAATCTCAAATTCATCACTTTTATATCCTGTTAGACACGTTTCCTATTTTAAAACATTTTCAAATTTATTTGTAATCCTTACCCAACCCATACATCCATTGCGCTGGTCAATGCATGTGCCACTATGATTCTTTGATGCAAATTACAGGAATAAATTCTAATCAATTTAATTATAATATAGATCATTGGAAGGACAGCATAAAGTTCATGAAATCTACGATAAGCCTAGAAAGCCAAGCTCAGGCATTGGAAGAGAGAGTAGTGAGAAAACTTGAGAACATAGTAACATCTCCCAAAAAACTCTTTTTACTACTTTTTGAGGTTACTCACACCTGGGTCAGGGTTGAGTACTTACTCTAGACTGGCTGTTACAGGTGGGAGCATCGGATTTACTTAGCTTTAGTCTCCTCTGTGTAAGCTACATGCCTAGGTCTAAGAAATCAGAGAAAAGTGTTCACTTACTGGCCAGTAACAACAGTAAAAATTTCCACTACTGTTTACCATTTTGCTTGTCCAACATCCTTATTTGTGCTTCTTTGCATAATTAAAACAATTCCTCCCTTTTTAAATGCACCTCTCCTTCAGACTGCCAAACAACACATCTGCCCATCCATAAGTATTAAAAGTTATTGCCTCCAGCTAGAAGTACAAAACTCAATACTTTCTTTAGTTCTGACAGGCTCCCAACTCAATATTCTTCATATTACAACATCATAGTACATCTTATATAATAAAATCATTGAATACTTAAGCAACAGACCAAATATAGTTAACTTATAAAATTCACAGACTACAGCAATAAATAAAAGACAGCTGCGGACTAGTTTTCATCTCTACAACTAGTGGTAAAACAATTAAAAACTAAAAAAACTCACTGCCGTGGAATTACACCTGACTCATAGCAAACCATCTTTGGGTTTCCAAGGCAGTATCACTATGGAAGT
This sequence comes from Orycteropus afer afer, assembly GCF_000298275.1. Classification (NCBI taxonomy): domain Eukaryota; kingdom Metazoa; phylum Chordata; class Mammalia; order Tubulidentata; family Orycteropodidae; genus Orycteropus; species Orycteropus afer. Next base: position 5,015,566 of record NW_006921848.1, on the reverse strand, counting down.
AGATTGCCCAACCTTCCCTCTGAGGAGTGGTTGGTGGGTTTGAACCTCCAGCCTTCTGGTTAATAGTCAAATGCCTTAGACACTATGACACCAGAGCTCCTGTAAAACAATCAGTATATAGTGAATCTTAGAGAGAAACAATATCCTGAGGAGGTACTATGGCATACAATAAATCCATGGTAGCTGAAGAAAGTAGGGAGGAAAACAAAATATGTTCTGAAGAATAGTATCCAAAATAATCAATGTCCACAACAATGTCCCTGTCTGTCATCTGTTTCACTGAGAATTTCTCTCCAACTTTTCTCAACTCTCTCCTTTACCCACTGAGTTCACCTATTCTTCTTTAATATTTTTTTCCCAAAGCCTCATTATATATTACATCTCATCCTCTTCTGTCTCCTACAGAATATTCTCTAAATATTTTATTTGCAATATATGTATATTTTAAATGTCTTCCTTCACTCAGAATTTTGGCCAAAATTTTAATAATTAGTTTTATTATCAACCTATAGTTTTATGATTTTGTCTTCCTTTGATACAGTACTGTTTTCATCATTCTCCCAAAAGGGTATTCTTAAAAATCTAAACTTGTTTCTAATTATCAACTACAAATGCTTCTTTTCAATAATCATCCTAATAAATGCATTCATAGTGTTTGCCATCGTTATACACACTATTCATATTTTTGATACTGACTCTTATGACTCTGTTTTCTTTCTTTGACTAATTTTCTGAAAGACTTTGTCCATACTCCTTTATTTACATATGTAATCCAATGAAATAATATTTTTAAATTTCTGAAATTACAAATATGTAAACATTTTCATAAAATAACCTTTTAAATTAAATGATTATGTTTCTTAAGGACAAGGAAATAAAGAAATGTAGATATGATATTTTTATATACAAAACTATTTTTCAAACCTTAATGATAAATATATAGGATTATTCTCTTCCAATATAATAATATATATCATTTTTTGAGTATCTGATCTATATTTCTTTTGTAAAGTTGACTACAATTTTCCCTCAAATCAGTGTGTTCACACCTAATTTCTTCCTCTCAAATTAGATTTTTGCCTGTATTTTAATTTTTTAGATGATGTTATAATTCTCCTCCCAGTTATCTTCCCTATAATCTTAAACTTTCTTTACTTCCACTCCGTCCCTGAATTATCAGATTTCTATAATGTCAAGTGAATCTAAATATCCATACAACTTTTGAATATATCTCGTTTTCATCACTGATGCCAAAGTAACCAATTGATTATCCTTTGACTATTATATGTCTGGGAGCTCTGATGGCATAGTGCTTAAGGTATTTGACTGCTAACCAGATGACTGATGGTTCAAACCCACCAGCCACTCCTCTGAAGAAAGATTGGACAATCTACTTCCATAGAAAGACCACCTCAAGAAATCCAAGGAGGGGTTTGTCACTAATCTGCTTCCTTAGATTAATGCATATTCCACAGAGATTTCAGATTTCATCTACTTAAAACAAAGATCAGAACACTGAATTCTCTTATCTATGAATTTTAGTTCTAATTGCCCACAGACTAAATTCAAAACACAACTTCATTTCCATTTTCTAGAACTATGTCCAATAAGATAACCCAAACAAATTTCTCAGAGAATATGACATATGCCAGGTAAAATTGTTTTAAACCTTATTTTAATTAAAGAGTTGACTTGGCACAAAATGAAGGAGTCTATCAAATGCAAAAATTTGTATAAACGAATTTCCATTCTTTTGATCTGGTTAACATACATAGATATAGAGAAACTGGTCTTTCAAATTCAAGCTTATATGAAACATTTACAAAAATGAATGTGTTTTGGCCAAAAAAATATTTGCAAGAAATCCAAATGCTTATTTTGTTGTTGTTGTTTGCCGTCGAGTCAGCCCTGACTCACAGCGACCCCTCCTTGGGTTTCCGAGGCAGTATCACTACGGAAGTAGGATTGCCCAACCTTCCTTC
>NW_006921848.1:4995554-4996534 GCF_000298275.1 Orycteropus afer afer | reverse complement strand
AAATGGCCAAAACCAGTCCATTTCAGCTCAGTAATGCCGAGGATATCAATCTTTATGCATTCCATTTCCTTTTTGACAACTTCCAATTTTCCTAGATTCCTAGATTAATAATTTTACCTAGTAATATTTATAAAGATATCCTCTTTTTTATATTTTTTTCTAGAAATTTTTTTTTTATTTCCCTGCATATGTTAGCATTTGATTTAACTAATTGTTTTGGTTTTTTAATAGTAAAAGGTTATTGTTTTTAATTGGATAATTAACTAACCCAGTAACTATTTCTCACTGAATTACAACAATGTCAACTTCATTGTAAATCAACTGTCAATGTATGTTTAGTTAATTTCTGTGTTATTTATTATTATGTTTTGGTCAACTTATCTCACTGTTTAATAACTCTGATGCCTGAAAACAAGTGTCAAATTTGGTTCTTCTTTCTCATGAAATAAAAACCTTGAGTAAAAAGCAGCACATTACTAGACTAATTCTGAGAGATAGGAAAACTTAATATAGAATTAGAGTGACTGTTTTACAAGTATTAAAAGTTGACAACACAACAAAATAGATAGTATAGAATAATATCCACATGTACTTTTAAATTGACTAGTCTGTTGCAGAAGTTAGGGCATTTGGCTGCTAACCAAAAGGTCTGCAGTTCAAATCTATCAACCACTCTGTGGATGAAAGATGGAGCAATCTGCTTCCATAAAGATTTATAGCCTTAGAAACTGAATACAGGTTGCTTTAAGTCAAACTTGATTCAATGATAGTGAGTTTGGTTTTTCAGTTTACTCCACGATGCATTAAAGGTAATGATGAAAAACAAGACTCCAAGAATTGAGGTAATACCCAGTGATGTGTTTCAACAAACAGATGCAATGCTGGAGGCTCCCACTCATTTATGCTAAGAAATTTGAAAGATAGCTACCTGGCCAACTGACTGGAAGAAATCCGTATTTGTGTCCATTCCAAAGAAAGGT
>NW_006921848.1:4990099-4995049 GCF_000298275.1 Orycteropus afer afer | reverse complement strand
TTCACCATACTTATTCAATCTGTATGCTGAGCAAATGAGCCAAGAACGTGGACTACATAAAGATGATCAGGGTATTAGGACTGGAGAAAGGCTCATTAACAACTGGCAATATGCAGATGATACAACCTTGCTTGCTGAAAGTGAAGATGACTTGAAACACTTGCTAATGAAGATCAAATACTAAATCTTTAGTATGGATTTCCCCTCATCATAAAGAAAATGAAAATCTTCACAACTGAGCCAATAAGAAACATCATGATAAACAGAGAATAGAAAGTTGTCATGGGTTTCATTTTACTTGGATATACAATCAACACTCATGGAAGCAGCAGTTAAGAAATCAGACAGAGGAAAGATGGTTTCATACCTGCAGCCCACATGTTTATTCCCTCTAAGCATCTTAATTCCTGAAGAACTAGGTGTGTTAGATAGAAACAGTATTTCTGGAATTGTGAACAGCTGAAGAGGAAAACAAAAAAGGTACCAGATTTAGTGAAGGCAGAGAAAAACAACTGATTAAACAGCTGGGAAAAATAAATGTACCTGCCTAGCTGGTGGGGAGACAGAGACAGAAAAGCAAAAATGTCTTATAAATAATACAAACAAGAGCAATGGAGAGAAGGAGGAGGGGGAAAAAAAGAAAAAAACACAGAACCTACAGAGGCTTCAGGGACTCGGAATAGCCACACCTCATGCTGGGAATTGCCAGTGGTAACATTGGGAGCTGAGCTGGGTAAGTAGATAACCTTACTGAGAAACAGAGCAAAAACCCTCTTGGGCTTGGGTTGCTGCAGAGTTTAGAAAGGGGAGGGGGAAAGGAGGAAACTTGCCACAAGTAAGACGGCCCTGAGGTGAACTCAACAGTGTGGGCTGGGAATCAACTCTTCCATGACCACATTTTAGCATACACAGGACCAGGGAGTGGGATTTCTGTGGCTTCCAGACCCAGATGGAAAGCAGTGACTCCCTAGCCATTGGGACCTCTGTTGATTTTGAACCACAGGCCTGTGACTGTCAACAAAACATCATAACTATAGCAGTCCCAAGCAGACTCAATCCAATCTCCTGGAGCATGCAGGAACTGCACAAACACACAAAAAACAGGGACTCACTACTGGAGCCTTTTTCTTTCTTTTTCTTTTATTTCTCTTTTTTCTCCTTCTCTCCTTCCTCATCTAATAGAAGGAGCACATTAACCCACCACAACACCTGCTCATCATAACTCCAAATCCCCTTCATGATGAACAGAGACTTACATCCACATTCCCAACAGTGATTCCACCAACACAAAGAAAACTGGTGAACAACCCAGTACCTATGAATTAATAACCAAAAAAGTACACCTGATCCCCACTTGCAAATATACTTAAACATCAAATCAGGGTGAAACAAATCAATACATAACTCTAAGTTAAAGACGACAAATTAAAAATGTGTAGGAAACAACAGAGAACCTCAAGTCGAATTAACAAACAACAACAACAAAAATAAAACAGGAGAAGACAATAGAAATAAAACCCCAGGCTAAAGAATTATCTATCATGGAAGAACAGGCAATAAATTATCTGAGAAGGAATTCACAAGATATGTATATAGAACTCCACAAGAGCTCAAAGAAACCACAAAAAGAATCAAGGAGCACACGGACAGTTCCCTGGAAGAATTCAGAAAACTTTTCAAGAACAAAATAACAAGATAAATATACAATTATAACTCTTACAAAAACAGCAGTTAGAAATGCAGAAGATGAACATTAAAATTAGAGTTAGAAAACACAGTGGAAGGACAAAAGAGTAGACTGGAGCTCGCTGAAGAACACATTTACCAACTAGAAAAAAAAAATCCCTTGATGCCAGCTGGTATGAAGAAAAATTAGAACAAAGATTTAAGAGAAATGAAGAGAACCTGAGTTATATGGGATGACATGAAAAGAAACAACATATGCCTCAGTGGAATTCCAGAACAAGAGGCGGAAAAAAAGAAAAAAAAAAAAAAAAAAAAAAAAAAAAAACACTGAGAACATTGTGGAAGACTGGCTAACAGAAAAATTTCCCCATATCATGAAGGAAGAAAAGATATCTTTCCAAGAAGCTTGATGAACACCATACAGGATAGATCCCAAGAGAAAGTCACCAAGACATATCATACTCAAACTCTCCAAAACCAGAGACAAAGAAAGAACCTTGTGTGCAGCTTGAGAAAAAAGAAATGTCACCTACAATGGACAAGCAATAAGACTTTAAAAAAAAAAAAAAAAAACACAAATTCACTGCGATCTAGTCAGATCCGACTCCTAGTGACCCCTCCTTGGGTTTCTGAGGCAGTATCATTATGGAAGTAGATTGTCCACTCTTTCTTCCAAGGAGTGGCTGGTGGTTTTGAACCCCCAGTTCTTTGGTTAGCAGTCAAATGCCTTAAGCATTATGCTACCAGAGCTCCCCTAGCAATAAGACTATGTTCTAATTATTCAGCAGAAACCATGCAGGCAAAAAGGCAAAGGGAGGACATATACAAAACACTGAAGGAAAAGAATTTCCAACCAAGAATTATATATCCAGCCAAATTGTCCCTCAAATATGAAGTGAAATCAAGACATTCTCAGACAAACAGAAATTAAGGGAATTTGTGAAAGCCAGACCAATCCTACAAGAAATGTTAAAAGGAGTCCTTCTAATACACAACCCACAACAGAGAACAACAAATTAAAATAAGGACACTTGATATAAACACTTAAAAACCAAACCTGAAATACATGCTCAAAATAAGTTCGTACAACATTGTACACAAAGAAACAAGGAAGTCAATCTGCAGACAACACCAGAAGCAAAGCAAATAGAGGGATTGAAAGTTCTAATTACAAAACTTCCAAATGGAGAGGAAGACAGGACAATGTCTTTATAGAACAAATTGTTTCAAAATTAAGGAGACAAAAATTCACTTCAGGGTAATGACAAATAAATTTAATAATCCCCTTAATCAAATCCAGAAAGAAGAAAATCATGAGCTTAGTAAACACAAAACCAACAAGAAAGAATAAAAGAAAGAGTTGATAACAAACTGAGATCACTACAGAAAAATATTTGGACAAAGGAAAGCACCAACATCACAACAAAAAAGCACAATATAATGGCAGCAATAAATTCATACATATCACTAAGTACACTCAATGTGAATGGTCTAAATGCAGAAGTCAAGAGAAAGAGAGTGGCAGCCTGGATAAGAAAAGAAAACCCAGATGAACCTTTTTGCACATACAGTACCACATTGTCAGCGAAAGCAAACACGTGTATATGGGTGGATAGATGGGTGGACAGGCTGAACTAGTTGGTATTTCTATGAAGCAGGAAGTGTACCCTAGACTATATATAGGGTTGTCAGACAGTGGTCCTATAAGTGTATTTGTATGATCTGAATTCCCAGGTGTATAGTAGAGCTGACAAGGGGTAAGGACATAGTCACTTCTTGGTCACATCTAGCTACCCAGAGGGACTGAGTAGCTGAACCTGGGGGCTTGGGACCATAGTCATAGGGGACATCAAGCTCAATTGGCGTAACATACTACACAAAACATTGTTCCACCTCCTACTTTGACGAGTAGTGAATAGGACCTTAAAAGCTTACAAGCAGCCATCTAGATGTAATGACAGGTCTCTCTTCATCCAGAGCAAAGAAGAATGAAGAAAACCAAAGTTCATGGAAATCATTAGTCCTAGTGACCAGTACACCATGCAATCCACAGCCTATACAACTATGAGACCAGAAGAACTAGATGGTGCCCAGCTATCAATGGAAACCACTCAGAGAGAGATCTCTGTAGGAGACCCTGGATAGAGAGGGAGAAAAATAAAGAACAAACTCAAAATCATTTGGAAAAAAAAGAGGGGGGGGCAGGTTTGCTGGTCTGATAGACTCTGGTGGAACCACTGAGACTATGGCTCTTAGCTACCCTTCAGGTCTAGAATTGAAACCACACCCGTGGCTTTCAGCCAAGCAACAGTCAGGAATAGGAGCTGAACATTTACCTGAGGTAAATACACTGCTTGGAGAGAACAATCATGTGAGAAAGTAGGGATATTTATGCACAGGGAGACAGTTCAGGGAGCAGGCGTGCATGGAGGGATGGACACAGGAAAGAGGTGACTGTCAGGAGGAAGCTGGAGGGAAGCTGTTGCATTATGGTGAATTGTGGTCAATGTCATGAGACAAAGTGTATGTGAACTGTTGTATGGAAAGCACATTTGCTCTGTAAATTTTCACCCAAATCACAATAAAAAAAGAAAAGAAAACACATCAATATGCAGCCTACAAGAGACCCACCTTAGATACAAAGATAAAAACAAATTAAAAATTAAGAGGTGGAAAAATATATACCAAGCTAATGGTAAATTAAAAAAAAAAAAAAGGAGCAGGAGTGGCAATACTAATCACTGATAAAATAGACTTCAAGGTGAAAAACATCATAAGGGACTAAGGAGGACACTGTTGTTAGGTGCCAACAAGTAATGTCTGACTCACAGCGACCCTATGCACAGCAGAAAGAAATACTGCCTGATCCCACGCCACCTGTATGATCCATGCTACACTTGAGCCCATCATACCAGCCATTTTGTCAATACATCTCATCGAGGGCCTTCCCCTCTTTTGTTTGCACTCCACCTTACCAAACATGACATCCTCCTCCAGGGAATGGTCCCCTTCTGACAACATGCCAAAATAGGTGAGACAAAGTCTGGCCATTCTTACTTCCAAGAAGCATTTTGGCTGTACTTCCTCCAGGACAAATCTATTGGTTCTTTTAGCAGTCCACAGTACTTTCAGCACTCTTTGCCAGCACCACAACTCAAAAGCATCAATTCTTCTTCAGTCTTCCTTATTCATTGTCCAGCTCTCACATGCATACAAGGCAATTGAAAATATCATGGCTTGTGTCAGATACACCTTAGTCCTCAA
>NW_006921848.1:4988819-4989423 GCF_000298275.1 Orycteropus afer afer | reverse complement strand
CCATGTCCTCTTCTGAATCCAGCTTGCACCTCTGGAAGTTCTGTCAATGTACTGCTGCAACTGTTTTTGAATTATCTTCAGTAAGGTCTTACTTGCGTGTGATATTAATGATATTTTTTGATAATTTCCACATTCTGTGAGATCACCTTTCTTTGGAATGGGTACAAATATGGATCTCTTCCAGTCAGTTGACTGGGTAGCTCTTTTCCAAATCTCTTGGCATAACCAAGTGAGTGCCTCCAGTAGGGCATCTGTTTGTTGAAACATATAAATGGGTGTTCCATCAATTCCTGGAGCCTTGTTCTTCACCAATTCCTTCAATGCAGGTCCAACTTCTTCCTTTAGGACCATTGGTTCTTGATCATATGGCACCTCCTGAAATGGATGAAGATCTACCACTTCTTTTTGTGTGTGACTCTGTGTATTTCGTCCATTTCTTTTGATGTTTCCTGCATCATTCAATATTTTGCCCATAGGATCTTGCAAAATTCCAACTCAAGGCTTAAAGTTTTTCTTCAGTTCTTTCAGCTTGAGAAATGCTGAGCACGTTTTTCCCTTTTGGTTTTCTAACTCTAAAGCTTTGCACATTTCATTACAATAATTG
>NW_006921848.1:4987243-4987779 GCF_000298275.1 Orycteropus afer afer | reverse complement strand
CTGTCACCAAGGCCAAATTTTCCAACTGCTGGTGATTCTTCTTTGTTTCCAACTTTTGCATTCCAGTCACCAGTGATAATTAACACATCCTGATTTCATGGTCCATCGATTTCAGACTGAAGAAGCTGATAAAAATCTCCAATTTCCTCATCTATGGTTTTTGTAGTTGGTACACAAATTTGAGTAATAGTCATATTAACTTTTCTTCCTTGTAGCCATATGGATATTATCCTATCACTGACAGCATTGTACTTCAGAAAAGGACTTGAAACATCCTTTGTGATGATGAGTCCCATGCCATTCCTCTTCAAATTATCATTCCTGGTGTGATAGTTTAGTTTGTGTCAACTTGGCTCGGCCCGGTGGAGTGGCTAGACAGCTGGATATAGTATTCCCCATGATAAGACTGGTAATCAACTTTGTGGTGGAATCTACTCTGAGCAACTGAGTAGCTGCCTTAGGAAATATGGTCTGCTTCCTGTATATAAGCAGAAGCCTTGGGGAATGGTCTCGAGCTTATGGCATACTTGGACCCT
>NW_006921848.1:4985430-4986347 GCF_000298275.1 Orycteropus afer afer | reverse complement strand
CACTTGAGGGCACAGTCTGGGTCCCTGGCCTTACCTGGATTCCTGCCTCTGCTTCCTCACTCTGTACTGGTCCCACCACCCAGCTTTTACTCTACTTTCCAGCTTTCCTGCTGCTTGGGAGAGGCATGACCTTGTTCCTTTGCCTTACCTGTTTCTCTGCCACTGCTTCCTTGCTCTAATGCCCCTCTCAGCTTTTTCTCTACTTTCCTTGGCTTTCCCGCTGTTTGGGGGACATGACCTAGGTCCCTGCCCTTACCTGGATCCCTGCCACTGTTTCCTTGCTCTGTCCTGTTCCCCCCCGACAGCTTTTTCTCTGCTTTCCCACCCCTTGGGAGGGGTGTGGCCTGGGTAGAAGTGTAGAAGGACACTACATGACGCTGAAAGGGTCAATTGACCAAGAAGATATTACCATAATAAATATCTATACACCCAATGAAAGTGCTTCAAAATACGTGAAGGCAATGTTAACTGAATTGAAAGAAAAATTAGACAACTTTACAATAATAGTAGGAGACTTTAACACAACATTTTGAAAGAGGGACAGAAAAATTAGAAGCAAAAATAAAACTCAACAAAGATACAGAACTCAACAAAGCAATCAACCAACTCAACCTCATAGACATATACAGAACACTCCACCCAACAAAAGCAAAATACATATTCTTCTCCAGTACACAAGGATCATTCTCCAGAATAGATCATATGTTAGGAAATAAAAAAAGCCTCAATAAGTTCAAAAACATTGAAATACTACAAAGCATCTTCTCAGACCACAATGCTATAAAGTTAGAAATCAACAACAGGAAGAACAAGGAAAAATTTAAATATGTGGAAATTGATTAATGCATTGCTCAAAAACTACTGGGTAACAGAAGAAACAAAGCATGAAAAAAAAAAAAAATCCTAGAAACAAATGA
>NW_006921848.1:4983107-4984982 GCF_000298275.1 Orycteropus afer afer | reverse complement strand
GAAACTCACTGCTGTTGAGTCAATTGCAACTCATAGTGACTCCTCCTTGTGTCTCCAAGGCAGTATCTCTACAGAAGCAGATTGTCCACCCTTCCTTCCAAGGAGTGGCTGGTAGGTTTGAACTGCCATCCTTCTGGTTAGCAGTAAAATGCCTTAGGCACTATGCCACCAGACCTAACTAAACTAACCCAGAGTTAGATGACTTGAACAGACCCATAACAACAGAAGGAATTGAGTAGATCATAAAAAATTTCCCACAAGAAAAAATCCTGGCCCAGATGGCTTCATGGAAAATGTTACCAAATATTCAGGGAGAAGTTGACAACTATACTACTCCAACTATTCCAGAGTATAGAAAAAGGTGGAATACTCACAAATTCATTTTATGAAGCATTTTTTGATAGCAAAATCAGGGAAAGACACTACTGAAAAGGAAAATTACAGACCAATATCCCTCATGCATACAGACACAAAAGTCTTCAACAAAATCCTAGCCAAAAGAATCCAAGAATATATCAAAAAAAATAATACATCCTGACAAAGTGGGATTCATACCTGGTATGCAAGGATGGTTCAACATAAGAAAAGCAATCAATGTGATCTACCACATAAAGAAAAAAAAAGGAAAAGAACCATATGATCATATCAATTGATGCAGAAAAGGCATTTGATAAAATCCAACACCATTGCTGTTCAGAACTGTCATTAAAACAGGGATAGAAGGGAAATTCTTCAACATAATAAAGGGCATATATGCAAAGCCAATGGCCACATTATTGGTAATGGAGGAAGACTCAAAGTATTACCCTTGTGAATGGGAACTAGACAAGGATGCTCTCTAACACCACTTCTATTTAACTCTGTATTGAAAGTTGTAGCCAGGGCAATAAGGCAAGAAAGAAAAACAAAAGACATTCAAATTGGTAAAGAGGAAGTAAAGCTATCTCTATGTGTGGATGACATGATCTTATACATAGAAAACCCACAACACTTAGCAAAAAAGTTACTGGAACTGATAGAGAGGTTCAGCAAAGTGACAGGATACAAAGCCAACATACAAAATCAGTTGGATTCCTCTATATCAACAAAGAGGCCTCTGAAAAGGAAATAAGAGAAACAATACCATTTACAACAGCTACCAAACAGATAAAATATCTGGGAATAAATCTCACCAGAGAACTCAAGACCTATACAAAGAACTACAAGGGATCTATATAAATGGAAGAACCTGCCTTGTTCATGGATAGGAAGACTGAATATTATGAAAATGTTAATATTACCCAAAGGAATCTACATATTCAATGCAATCCAGATCCAGATATCATCAACTTTTTTAAGAATATGGAAAAACCAATTATTAACTTCATATGGAATGGAAAGAAATCTCAGATAAGCAAAGCAATGTTGAAGAAGAAAAACAAAGTGGGAGGTCTCACACTCCTGGATCTCAAAACCTACTATACAGCCACAGTAGTTAAAAGTTTGGTATTGGTACAATGATAGACAGATAGACCAATGCAACAGAATCTAAAATCCAGAAATAGGCTTATTCATCTATGGACAGCTGATCTTGACAAAAGACCAAAACCCATTAAATGGGTAAGTGTTATCCTTTTTAAAAAATGGTGCTAGAAAAATTAGATAGCCATTTGCAGAAAAATGAAACAAGACCTATACCTTGCCCCATACACAAAACCAAACTCAAATTGGATAAAAGACTTAAATTAAAAATCCAAAACCATAAAGTACATCAAAGATAAAATGTGGGAAAATCTAGGGGCCCTAATTTATGCCATAAATAGAATATCAATCATAACACAAAATGCATAGGCAGAAGCTAGATGACTGGGACCTCTTAAAAATTAAATTTTTATG
>NW_006921848.1:4979746-4982797 GCF_000298275.1 Orycteropus afer afer | reverse complement strand
AACCTTCCTTCCGAGGAGTGGCTGGTGGGTTTGAACCGCCAGCCTTCTGGTTAGCAGTCAAGTGCCTTAGGCACTATGGTACCAGAGCTCCTCATTAGCCATTAGAGAGATGCAAATCAAAACAATGATGAAATATCTCACCACAGCATTAATAGCAAAGTTCAACAAAACAGAAATAACAAATACTGGGGAGATTGTAGAGAGGTTGGAACTCTCATAGACTGCTGGTGGATCTGCAAAATGGTGTAACCATTGTGGAAAATGGTATGGCATTCCCTTGTTGTTGTGTGCCGTCAAGTCAGACCCGACTCATAGTGACCCCTCCTTGGGTTTTCAAGATGGTATCACTACGAAAGTAGATTGCCCAACCTTCCTTCTGGTTAGCAGTCAAGTGCCTTAGGCACTATGTTATCAGAGCTCCCTACATTCCCTTAAAAAACTGAAAATAGAAATACCATTTAATCCAGCAATTCCATTACTTGGAATATATCCTAAAGAGGTGAGAGACAGGACATGAACAGACATATGAGCAGCCATATTGACAGCAGCACAAGTCACTATAGCAAAGATGGAATCAACCTAAATGACCATCAACAGATAAATGGATAACCAAATTATGTTACATTTACAGAATGGAATATTATACTACACTGAAGAATAATGAATGATACGCAAATCATCTCACAACATGGATCAATGTGGAGGACATTATGCAGTGAAGTAAGTCAATCAGAGAAGGACAAACTATTGTATGAGCCCATTACTGTAAAAAGTCAAGGAATTGTTGGCTTAGGGAAGGGAACTCACTTTGTAAGTTATGGAGGATGGAAAGAAAGTGGAGGGAAATTTTTGGACTAATTGGGGACCACATGTTGATTTGGGGAAGGGGAGGAATGGTATGGAAAGTGTCTGTGACCAGCATGATAACACTGGAGACAGGAAGGACACCAAAACATGAACATAAGATATAGACAACGATGCCAATACTAGTATGTGCAAAATATTGCATTACCTTTAACACCAAACATCAGGTTACAAATAAATGCATGGACAACTGAGAAGATCAGATGGGGGTTGGCACACAGGAATGTACCCTGCTCACCAAACTACAAATGATAGATTTGGCTGAAGATAATCTTACATAGATAACAGTGATACAAAATAACTACAATCATTACAGAAGCAACAGAAGACAGAGTAATTCCTCAGAGACAACCAAACACCTTGAGAGAGGGAACCACCAAGCCTGCTGACTTAGGACCATAGAATTGGGGCATACCATGGCACAACATGGTACATAACATTTTTGATCCACAACCTACTTTGGCAAGTAGTCACTGGGGTCTTAAAAGCTTTCCAGTGACCATCTAAGATTCAGCTAATGATCTCCTCTTGACTGAAGTGAAGAAGAGTGAAGAAAATAAAGGGCATTTGGAAACAATTAGCCCAAGGATATGATGGACCTTGAGACCAGATGGACTAGATGGTGCCTGGCTACCAATGCCAACAACTCTGGAAGGGATCAAAACTGGAGATCATGGTTAGAGTGGGAAGAAAAATGTAGAACAAAATTCAAAAACACAATAATGACCAGAATTACTGGCCAGATAGTATCTGGTGAGACCCCCAAGACTATGGCCCTAGGATACCTTTCGGGCTTTGGATGGACTTTCCCAAGGACTGGTTCTCAGCCCAACAGTAGAAAGTAGAAAAACATTTCTCAGCCCAACACCCAACCCAGGGTGATGCACTCCCCCCTACTGTATGGATATACAGCCCTTGGAGAAATCAGCCATGGGAACCAAAGGGGCAGCATTCACATAGAGGGAAAGCTGGACAGACAGGAGTGCATAGTTAAGAAGGGCACAGAGAGCAGGGATCACAGGGAAGGCAAAAGAGATTGGTTTAGGGTTAGGGATGGTAATCAGGGACATTAAACCAAATGTACACGAATTGTTGAATGTAAAATAAATTTTGCTCTCTAAATTTGCACCCAAAGAACAATAATAAGAAAATAAGTAAAAATAAAATAAAAATAAAAAAACAGACGTGGTATTGCACTGGACAAATGTGTTGTAAATGGCATCTTTCAAGTGTTAAGAAGCAAAGTTGTCACTTTGAAGACTAAGGTGCACCTTACCCAAGCCATGATATTTTCAAATGTGTCATATGTATATGAAAGCTGGACATGAATAAGAAAAACTTGAAGAGATGATGCCTTTGAATTGTGGTGATGGCCAAGAATATTGAAAATACTACGAACTTCCAGAATAATGACCAAATCTGTCCTGAAAGAAGTGCAGCTGAAATGGTCCTTAGAAGTGAGAATGGATTTGTCTCACTTACTTTGGTCATGTTGTCAGAAGGCTTAGTCCCTGGAGAAAGATATCATGGTAAAGGAGGAGGTCATCAAAAAAGGAGAAGACCATCAGTGAGATGGATTGACACAATGGCTGCAACGATGCAGTATAGGAAGGATTGTGAGGATGGTGCAGGACTGGACAGTGTTTCATTATGGTGTAAATGAGCTTGCTAAGAGTCAAAGCCAACTTAATGGCACATAACAACAACAAAGTCAATACATTATCTTAGAATAATTATTGATACATGTAGAAAAAATATGCAACTGGCTTCTTTTCTCACCTCCAACTCAAGACAAATTTCAGGTGATTTATGATTTTATATGAAAACAAAACTTTGATTTTTAGAAAAAGAAATTAAATGTAATAAATTTATGTTCTCAGAACAGGGAAAGTTTTCTTAAATGAGATTCAAAATATGGTAAACCTAACAAAAAAATCAGATAAATTCAAATATATTAAAATTAGAACTTCAAATTTTCAAAATTAAACAAAATGAGACTGAAAGGATAGACAATTTGGAGTAATCTACTTGCAAAATACTTAGTTAAAAAAAAATTCTCTACTAGAATATAAATAACTCCAAAATATCAAGAAATATATCAAGCAATATATTTCTGATACAAACAAGAATTTGTATAACAAGAAATATGAATGAACTATTAACATATAAAAAGATATTTTATTAATT
>NW_006921848.1:4975403-4978295 GCF_000298275.1 Orycteropus afer afer | reverse complement strand
AAAAAATCTTCCAGAAGATGAAATGCTATTAGAACTAGCAGATAAGAAATTCAAAATAATTATATTTATGGACCTTCAATGAATTGAAAGTTCAAGGAAATTAGACAAAATGAAGGAAAACACAAAGCTTGAGAATAATTCAGTAAAACAATCAAGAACAAATTGACAAAATAAATGGAAATTTAGAAACCATACAGCACCAGCAAATAGAATCTAGATTAATACTACAATTTCAGAAATATGTAATGAATTGGAAGGGCAAAGGAGTAGAAATGAATCAATGAAACAGAGAATTAGTGAGATGGAAGACAAATTTCTCAACAATAATCTGTTAGAGGGACAATTGGAAAAAAAGAATGAAAAGAAAATGAAGAATGCCTAAGAATTATGTGAGACACCATCAAAAGGAATAACTTAGGTTTGGTTCAAGAAAATTGACAAAAATTTGTTGTTATAAATTTGCCTAAAATCACAAAAAATGAGAAGATACACATTCCAGAAACTCAACTAACCCAATCGGTTAGACGTCAAAAGAAAATTATGAAGACATATCATAACCAAACTTTCCAATGCCAATGAGGAAGAAAGAATCCTGAAAGCACCTCTGGAAAATTGAAAAGTCAACTACAGAGGAAAGCCAATAAGACTAAGTTCTGATTTCTTAGCAGAAACCATGGAGTCAAGAAGGAAATGGAATGACATATAGAAAACTCTGAAATAAACTGCCAACCAATAATTATGTATCAACCAAAACTGTCCCTCAAATATGATGGCAAAATTAGAATGGTCCCAGATGAACAGATATTAAGAGAATTTGCAAAAACCAGACCAACCTCACAAGAAATGTTAAAGCATGTCCTTCACACAGAGAATAAGTAATGACAGACAACATCTGAAGATTTAGACATACAACAACATAACCTGGAAATCAATCCACATATAAAAGTATCAAAAGTAAAATAAACCTACAAGATTGAAAATAAACAATGAAAGTTGTCAATTTGTAAATGATGATAACTACAAAGGTGAAAAAAGGGAATAAATGGTGTAGTTACAGAACTTCTAAATGGAGAAGAAGTAGAGATGATGTAAAGATAGAAGAGACTGCTTTAAACTTAGGAAGTTAATAATAAATTGCAAAGTAATGTCAAAGAAAATTAATAAATCTTTTCAATAAAATAAAAAAGAAGAAAATCATAAAGTCTCAGTAAACACTAAAATGGTAGCAATGAAGGAAATGATAAGTAAATCCATAAACAAAATGAGGTCAGCACAAAGAAATGTATTGAAAAAAGAAACCATCAACAGCACACACACTACAGACACACACACATATACACATACAAAGAAAAGAACAACGACATCAGTAAATTCATGCTTATTTTAAATTCACTGAAAGTAAATGGGTTACATGTACCAGTCAAGAGACAGAGAGTAGCAAAATGGATAAGAAAATGCAAGCCATCAATACAAAAATGAGATAAAAATCAAACAATGGAAAAAATATTTATCAAGCAAATGTCAACCAAAAAGGAACAAGAATGGCAATATTAATTTCTGATAAAGTAGACTTTAAGGCAAAAACCACTAAAGAGACAAAACAGAACCAAACCAAACACACAGCCAACAATTCTATTCCAACTCACACTAAAACTATAAGACAGAGTAAAACTACCCCATAGAGATTCTTAGGCAGTAAATCTTTATGGAAGCAGACTGACAGATCTTTCTGCTGTGTAGTGACTGAGGGGTTCTAACTGCCAATCTTTTGGTTAGCAGCTGAATGCCTTAACCAACATGCCACCAGAACTCCTTAAAATAGACAAAAAAAACCTTACATAATGATGAAAGGATCACTCAAACAAGAGGACATAAAAAAAATAAATATTTGTGTATACAATGAAAGAACCTTTAAATACATAAATCAAAGTTTAACAGAATTGATAAGAAAAATAGAAAACTCCACAATAGTAGCAGACTTTAATACATCAATTTTGATGAGAGACAGAACTATTAGAAAGAAACAACAAATTCTTGATAAAAATGCTCTGCAAAATAAGAATAGAAAGAAATTCATCAACATAATTAAGGGCATATTATACAAAACTAATGCCCAATATTATCATCCTTGGAGAAGGACTGAAAACATTCCCCCTGCAAACAGTTATCATAGAAAGATGCCCTTCCTTTTTCACCACTCTTATTCAATATTGTATTGGAAGTCCCAGCCAAAGAAATAAGGCAAGAGAGGAAATAAAGGCATTCAAATTGGCAAAGAAGAAGTAAAACTATCTCTATTTGCAGTTGATATGATACTATACATAGAAAATTCCAGAGATTCAACTAGAAAACTATTGGAACAAATACAAGAATTTAGGAAAATGTAAGGATACAAAATCAACATACAAAAATCAGTCATATTTCTCTACTTTAACAAAGTGACCAAAACCAAACCAAACTCACTGCCATCGAATCAGATCTGACTCACAGTGACCCCTTCTTGGGTTTCTGAGGTGGTATCACTATGGAAGTAGATTTCCCAACCTTCCTTCTGAGGAGTGCTTTGTGAGTTTGAACCTCCAGCCTTCTGGTTAGCAGTCAAATGCCTTGGGCATTATGCCACCGGAGCTCACCAAGAGAAATCAGGCAAACAGTATTATTTATAATATCCACACAAAAGATGAAGTATTTAGGAATAAATCTAACAAGAGACATAAAAGAACTATAATATATATATATATAACACTTCTAAAAGAAACCAAAAGAAGCCTATATAATTTGAATTATATACTATGCTCATGGATAAGAATTAACACTGTGAAAATGGCAATACTACCCAAAGATATAATGCAATCCGGATATAGATTTCATCATCTATCTTTTTTTTTTTTT
>NW_006921848.1:4953552-4971433 GCF_000298275.1 Orycteropus afer afer | reverse complement strand
TGACTGCTAACCAGAAGGCTGGCAGTTCAAACCCACCAGCCACTCCTCAGAAGGAGGGTTGGGCAATCTACTTCCATAGTGATATCGCTTCGGAAACCCAAGGAGGGGTCACTATGAGTTGGGTCCAACTCGATGGCACATAATAACAACAACAACAATAGTAAATCCATCCACATACAGATAGCTGATCATCAAAGAAAAAATAGGGACAAACTTATGAGCCCTAATGTATGGCATAAATACACTATGAAGCATAATTAAAAGTGCGCAAGGTGCAGAAGACAAACTAGACTACTGGGACTTAAGAAAAATGAAACATTTATGGGCATCAAAAGACTTTGCCGAAAAAGTCAAAAGAGAACCTGTATACTGGAAAAAAAAAATTGACAATGTCATTTCACACAAGGGACTAATCTTTAAAATTTATAGATAAATGCAACATCTCAACAACAAAAAAATTAAAGAAAAATCAATTAAAAAATGGAAGAGGGCATGAACAGACACTTCACCAAAAAGACAATCAGACACTGAACAAACACATTAAGAAATACTCGCAATCATTAGGCTGATGCAAATCAAAACAATGAGATATCATCTCATCCCCCATATTAACAGCAATGTTCAAAAAAACCAAAAAACAACAAATACTGGTGAGGGTGTGGAGAAATTGGAACCTGCATACACTGCCAGTGAAACTATAAAATGTTGCAACCACTGTGGAAAGTTTCCTTTAAAAGTTGAAAATGTTGTTAGGTGCCGTGGAGTCAACTGTGACTTATAGCGACCCCATGTACAACAGAACAAAACACTGCCTGGTGCTGTGTCAGCCTCACAAAACTTGCTGTATCTGAGCCCATCATTATAGGCACTGTGTCGATCCATCTCATTGAGGGCCTTCACCTCTTTCGTTTACTCTCCACTTTACTAAGGATGATATCCTTTGCCAGGCAATGGTCCTTTCTCTGACAACATGATGAAAGTAGGTCAAAAAAGTCTGGTCATTCTTGGTTCCAAGGAGGATTCTGGTAGCATTTCTTCCAGGACATATTTGTCTGTTCTTTTGGCAGAATGTTGTACTTTTGGTATTCTTACCAACACCGCAACTCAAAAGCATCAACTCTTCTTTTGGTCTTCCTTAATCATTCACCAGCATTCACATGTATATGAGGCAACTGAAAATACCATGGCTTGGATTATGAGCACCTTATTCTTCAAGGAGACATCTTTGATCTTCAGCACTTTAAAGAGGTCTTTTGCAGATTTGCCCAGTGCAATACATTGTCCAATGTCTTGACTGCTGCTTCCATTGAAGTTGATTGTGGATCTAAGTAATATGGAACCTTTGACAACTTCAATCTTTTCTCCATTTACCATAATACTGCCTATAGGTCAAGTTGTGAGGAATTTTGTTCTCTTTATGTTATGATGTAATCCATACTGCAGACTGTAGTCTTTAATCTTCATCAGTAATTGCTTCAAGTCATGCTCACATTCAGCAAGCAAAGTTATGCTATCTGTACATCACAGATTGTTAATGAGTCTTCCTCCAATCCTGATGCCACTTTCTTCTTCAGATAGTCCAGCTTCTCAGATTATTTGCTCAGCATACAGATTGAACAAGTATGGTAAAGGATACAACCGTGACACACTCCCTTCCTGATTTAAACCATGCCAATATTCCCTTATTCTGTTCTAATGACAGCCTCCTGGTCTATGTATAGGTTTCTGATAAGCACAATTAGGTGTTCTGGAATCCCCATTCTTCTCAATGTTACCCATAATTTATTTTGATCCACACAATCAAAAGTCTTTGCATAGTAAATAAAACACAAGTAAACATCTTTCTTGTATTCTTTGCTTTCAGCCAAGATCCATCTGATGTCAGCAATGATATATCTTATTCCATGTCCTCTTCTGAATCCAGCTTGCATTTCTGGAAGTTCTCTGTCAATATACTGCTGCAACCATTTTTTGAATTATCTTCAGCAAGATTTTACTTGCATGTGATATTAGTGATATTGTTTAATAATTTCCACATTCAGTGGGATCACATTTCTTTGCAATGTGTATAAATATGTATCTCTTCCAGTCAGTTGGCCAGCTAGCTGTCCTCCAAATCTCTTGGCATAACCGAGTCAGTGCCTCCAATGGGGCATCCGTTTGTTGTCTATCTCAATGTGTGTTCCATCACTTCCTGGATCCTTGTTCTTTGCCAATTCCTTCAGTGCAACTTTGACTTCTTCCTTCAATACCATTGGCTCTTGATCTTATGCCATATCCTGAAATGGATGAACATTGTCCAATTCTTTTTGGTACAGTGACTCTATGTATTCTTTCTGTCTTCCTTTTATATTTCCTGCACTATTCAATATTTTGCCTATAGAATCTTTTAATATTCCAATTCAAAGCTTGAATTTTTTCCTCAGTTCTTTCAGCTTGAGAAATGCTGAACATATTCTCCCCTTATGGTTTTCTAACTCTAGGACTTTGCACATTTCATTATAATAATTTACTTTGTCTTCCCGAGCTGCTCTTTGAAATCTTCTGTTCAGCTCTTTTATCTTGTAAACAGTTCCATTTGCTTTAGCTACTCTCTGCTCTAGGGTAAGTTTCAGAGTCTCTTCTGACATCCATTTTGGATCTGTCTTCCTTTCTTGTCTTTTTAATGACCTTTTCCTTTCTTCATGGATGATGTTCTTGATGTCTTTCCACAATTTCTCTGGGTTTTGGTCACTCGTGTTCAATGCATCAAATCTATTCTTTAGATGTTCTCTAAATTCAGGTGGAATATAATCAAGGTCATATTTTGGCTCTCATGAACTTCTTTTAATTATCTTCAGCTTCAACTTGAACTTACATATGAGCAGTTGTTTTGGCTCAAGAGACTGAGCTTCTCTTTTGCCTCTTTTTAATCATAGTCAATCTGATTCTTGTGTACTCCATCTGGCAAAGTCCATGTACATAGCCACCATTTTTGTTTAAAAAAGATATTTGCAATAAATAAGTCATTCAAATTCTATAATCTGATCTTCAGCATTATTTCTATCACTAAAGTCACATTTTCCAACTATCATTGACTCTTCTTTTTTTTCCAAATTTTGTATTCCAATCACCAGTGATAATCAACACATCTTGATTGCATGTTTGGTCAATTTCAGACTGCAGAAGTTAATAAAAAAAATCTTCAGTTTCCTCGTCTTTGCCCTGGTGGTTGGTACGTAAATTTGAATAACAGTAGTATTAACTGGTCTTCCTTGCAGGTGCATGGATATTATCCTACCACAGGCAGAATTGTGCTTCAGGATAGATCTTGATACATTCTTTGTGATGATGAATGTCACGCCATTCTTCTTCAATTTGTCATTCCCAGCATAGTAGATCATATAGCTTTCTGATTCAAAATGGTCAAAAACAGTCCATTTCAGCTCACTAATGCCTAGGATATCAATCTTTAGGCACTCCAGTTCTTTTGTGACAACTTTCAGTTTTCCTAACTTCATACTTCATACATTCCATGTTCCTATTATTAATGGATGTTTACTATTGTTTCTTCTCATGTTGAATCATGCCACATCAGCAAATGGAGGTCCTGAAAGCTTTACTCCATCCACATCATTAAAGTTGGCTCTACTCTGAGGAGGCAGTTCTTCCCATCGTATTTTGAGTGTGTTCCAACCTGAGGGGCTATGGCACTAGTGTTTCAAATGTCAGCAGGGTTACCTATGTTGGACAGGTTTCATCAGAGCTTCCAGACTAAGACAGACTTGGGAGAAGGAAGGGGCCATCCACTTATCAAAGAATTGGCCAGTAAAAACCTCATGAATAGCAGTAAAACAGTGTCTGATATATTACTGGAAAACTTTATGAATACCTCTGAAACATTGTCTGATACAGTGAAGACAGAGAAGAGCTGAGGGTAGAGTGAATCATTGGACCCAAAATCTCTGTGCTGAAACAATGGTTGAGATGACAGCACAGAGACCAGCAGAGAGACGGCAAGAGCAGAACTGAGAGACAAACACGAGACAGAACGGCAGGTGTGCTGGCTCATAGAGTGAGAAATCTGAATGACTTTAAGTAGGAGGCTGGTGGAATGGGGGTGCACCTAAGTGCACCTATTGGCAAAGCTCAAAGAGCTTTATGACACTTGTCCAAGAAGGACAGAGGCCATGTAGAGAGGTCAAGGGCTAAAGAGATGCAAGCCTGTGGGCATGGCTGAGGCAGAGGCTTTCCTGATTGAAAAATTGTATCCCGAGTGTTCCTAAACCTGAATTGGAACCTGTTACTCCCTTAATAAACCTCCCTCATAATTGTGAGTATTTTCTGTGAGTTTTGTGTGGCTTTTGAGATGAAGGAAGGTTGGGCAATCCTACTTCCGTAGTGATACTGCCTCGGAAACCCAAGGAGGGGTCGCTATGAGTCGGGGCCGACTCCACGGCACATAACAACAACAACAACATCAAACTCAGCAGAGGAGTTGAGTGCTATGGGAGGGACCATTGGGGTCAGAGTTGGAAAAAGGTTGGAGGGCAGTGACATGCCTCATTGGAATCAGCTTTAGGCAGTTAGTGTTGATCTTTCTCTTTCCAAACCATTGAGAAACTGAAGAGGTAAGAGGGTGCCACCCCTATGCCCTTTTTGCATGATCTTTTACTGATTTATATTCATTAGATTTTTGTTTTTAGTAGTATCTTGTTTTCTCCCAATACAGTGTAGTCTCATCAAGCTCCAAAGATTTACTGTTAATTTATGTTGACCACTCTCAAATCTCTAACTTTAGTTCATATATCAAATGCCAGCTGAGTGTGTCTGCATGAATATTTTATAAACATAATAATTTGAGAATTTTGAAAATGGAATTACATCTCCCCCATAATTTACTGTACTTGAGTTAATTGTTTCACAATCCACACAATAATTCAAGTTAGAAAAATTGTAATTATCTTTGAATCATTTTCCCTTATTCAGCCTGTCAAATTATGTACAAATACTGATTCTGATTTATTTTTTTTTAACATTATAACTTTCTGCATTCTACATTTTCAGTTTTATAAACTGATTATTTTCATGGAACTTATATAAATGAAGCATTTACCCTTGGCATTTTAAAATCTTTGAAAACATCAGGTTATTTTTTAAAACTATTTTTCTGGTTACATAAGTATATAAAGTTAAGGAAAGTATAACGAACAAAAATAAAAACAATAAAATATTTTACAAACAGGGGTAATTGCTATTAAAATATGGAAATACTTCAAGCTCTTTTTACTACTAATTTCAGCCAGACGTCATCTCTTTTACTTTGTTCATGTTATTAGGATAAATAGTCCCTAGGAACAGTCCTCAAGTCCTCTTGAGAAAGACTGTCAATGAGGTAGATTGACACAATGGTTGCAACAATGGGCTCAAGCATAAACACAGGGTCAGGCAGTGTTTTGTTCTGCTGTACGCAGGGTCATCAGTGGTAGCCAGGTGCCATCTAGTTCTTCTAATATCATGGTCATGGATGCTGGGGTTCACGTTGTCCATTAGTCCTTTGGGTTAACTGTTTCCTTGAGTCTTTGATTTTCTTCACTCTCCTTTGTTCTGGATGGGGAAAGACTATTAGTTTTACCTTAGATGGCCACTCACAAACTTTTAAGACCCTAGTTGCTACTCTGTACAGAGGAGTTCCAGAACACTTAATTGTGTTCATGAGGAACTTGTACTTAAACAAAGAGGTAGTTGTTCAAACAGAACAAGGGGATATTGCATGATTTAAAATCAGGAAGGGTTTGTGTGAGGCTTTTATCCTTTCACCATACTTGTAAAATATGTATGCTCATCAAATAATCCAAGAAGCTAGACTATACGAAGAAGAATGTGGCAACAGGATTGGAGGAAGACTCATTAACAACTTGCAATATGCAGGTGACATAACATTTCTTGCTGAAAGTGAAGAAGACTTGAAGAATTTGCTGATGAAGTTCAAAGACTACCCACTTCAGTATGGATTGCACCTCAACATAGAGAAAACAAAAATCCTAACAACTCAACCAATAAGCAACATTATGATAAATGGAGAAAAGATTGAAGTTGTCAAAGATTTCATTTTCTTTGGATTCAATGCCCATGGAAGCAGCAGCCAAGAAATCTAATAACATGTTACATTGGGAAAATATGCTGCAAAAGACCTCTATAAAGTACTAAAAAGAAAAGATGTCACTTTGACAACTGAGGTGCACCTGCCCCAAGCCGTAGTATCTTCAATAGCCTCATATGCATCGTGAGAGCTGAACAGTGAATAAAGAAGACTGCAGAAGAATTGATACACTTGAATTGTTGTGTAAGCAAGGAGTGTTGAGGGTACCATGGACTGCTGGAAGAATGAGCAGGTCTGTATTGGAGGAAGTTCAGTCAGAGTGTCTGTGGTAGTTATGTTTGTGTGTCAACTTGGCTGAGCCTGATTGATTGGCTGTGCAGCTGGTAGTAGTTATTTCCCATGATGAGACTGGCAATCAACTCCATGGTGGGATCTACCATAAGCAGCAGAGTAGCTGACTTTGGGATGTGGTCTGCTTCCTGTATAAAAGGGGAAGCCTTGGGAATTGTTTCTAGCTTACGGAACCTTCAACTTTGCTTGTAACCATGCCATTGTTCAGCAGCCAGCCATGCTCTGCCAACCTTGGGACTTACAATGGACTTGAATTAAAGGCCTGTTGTGTGATTTGGTAATATTGGGACTGGGCCTTTTTACTTGTCAACCTTGGGGCTTCTCAGCCTCAGCAGCCAGCAGCTGTCTGAGTGAAGAAATGCCTCTAGCTCCAGTGGGCCAGGAGCAGGAGGCAGAGCTGTACCCCAAGCCTGAGGGGCTTTCACTCAGCCCCTAGAGCCTGGCACTTTGAACTTGGACTGAAAGCCTCCAAACTGTAAGAGAATAAACTCCTGTTTGTTAAGGCCATCCCATTTGTGGTATATTCTTGTCAGAGCAGCACTAGGTAACCACAACAGTGTCCTTAGAAGTGAGAATGTCAAGACTTCGTCTTTCATATTTTGGTCATGTTGTCAGAAGGGACCAATCCCTGCAGAAGGACATCATGCTTGGTAAGGTAGAGGAGTCAGCAAACAAAGGGAAGAACCTCAACAAGATGGCTTTACACAGTGACTGTAACCATGTGCTCAAGCATGTCAACAATTGTGAGGATGGCACAGAACTGGGCAGTGCTTTGTTTTGTTGTACATAGGGTCACTGTGGGTCAGAACTAACTCAATGGCACCTAACAACAGCAGCAATCACTATTCAACAAAGTAAAATGTGAAACATTGCCTTTGTGGACTACGTTATGCCAACTGATGTTGATATCCCCTAAGACTACCATCCTATAAAATGTTTATTTTCAAAATTCATCTTTTTTTCTTTGTTCCAACACATAGTCCCAGGCCCAGCATTTGTTCTTTCAACCTCTTTTAGATCTGAAGCTCCTTTTATTCATCTTCCTAGATAAGGCTTTTATCATCACTTGATTGTATCATTCTAATAATGTCCTGTGAAATAGGTTATTTTTATCATGACATAGAGAAGATCATCTCTGTATCCTGAATGCTCATACAAAGCCTGAATGTGATAAGGAAACTTTTAAAATATTTCATGAATGAGTAAATTAATCAATAAATGAAACATGAAGATAAAGGTTCTGATTCAGTTACTTCCTCTCTCTTACAAATGCCTGACTTATAACCAGAGTTATCAATTGTTTGCATCTCGCATATCTTGGGAAAGAACGTATAGTGGATCACCATTTTTCTCAAAATAAAATACTCTTCCTCCACTAGTTTGAAAACTCATCTAATTCTTTAAATTATCTAAGAAATGAATTCCACCACGCTTATTAACTTTTCCTCTTCATGCTGATAATGGGTCACAAATCTGTGGACTATTCAAGAAACCCCCAAAAAATAAAACTCACATACACACAGAACATAAATTGTGGTAAAAATTCAATCATTTAGATAAATGGTTAGTATTAACATTCAGAAAATTACCTTCTGTACACTGTAAAAGCCTAGAAAATCACAACTGTTACTTGCCTGGTTCTAATTTCCTCTCCTGTGCTGCTTTCATACTTGTCTGTATAAACTTTTCTTCTGATATTTTCTTCTGTAAGCATTCCTTTATTGTTGAAAGCTACATGTGAGAAATGCTACCAAGTTCAAGCTTCAATATTAAGGCAACAGGTCATATGAGCTTGGATTTCTGCTGTATGATCTTGGTAATTTATTTATCTTCAATGGACCTCAGTTTCCAGTTACATAAAATGAGAATAAAATAATATTTGATAAGTTGTAGGTAAATATTAAATATTTTTATTATTGGAAAAAGAATGATTCTTATATAATTTATTGTCACTGGTTGTTTTTCATTTTATCACTGGGTTAGTCTACACATGCACACTGAAATGAGTAATTAAATGATGAATCAAAAAATACGGCAAAATTAAAAGAATTATTTTCTTTTTAAATATATTTCTACAAAAGCTTTCATTTTTAGGTATAAATCATGCAGCTTATCACTTAAGTAGGTTCTGTCCTTTATTAATAATAACAAATCAGACTATAATTATCAATTTCTTTCTACTTTCTCTTAATCTACTTACATTAAAGAAAACTGATATTTAATATAATAAGTATTTGATATAAGTAATATTTCATTAAAGTTTAATGTAAGGACATAATGCATAATTTCCTATATATACATATTTCCAAAATAATCTTCGAACTTTGCATTTTTGAGTTTCATTAAATAAAGTCAAGTGCTTCTTTGTCTCTGTAATGTAGTATCAAAGTCTATGACTTGAGGTTCAATGCTTCTTGATAATTTGCTTCATGTTTTGCCTAACAATTGGAGTCTGAATACTAGAGGCAATAAGGCCAATAAGCCTTAAAGATTTTTCTATCACTGCATTTGGTCTATTATCTACTGACCAGCAATGCCAATCATAATTTTTTATTCATGGACAATGGAGGAAAAAGCATGAAATAACTTGACCAAAATATTCTGTGGTCATGATGTCAATAATGTATTTGAAGTTAGTCTACAAACAAAAAAAATCTCATAGGCAGGAACTCTGTGTTTGCTTCATCTGGAAGTAAGTTCTAGTGAAAAAATTCAAGCACCTTATCTCCTATATGCATTATTCATTGAAAATCAAGGAACATCTGCCCTGGTCTTCTAAATCTAGGTCCCGGACCCCAGTGGATGTAATGTTCTGAAATTTAGATATTCACTTTTTTCAATATTTGATGAAATTCAAGATGATGGGATTTGGGACCATGATCTTTTCTTTAAAGTGTGAATACCATGTATCCAAAAGTTCACTGCTGTAGAGTTGATTCCAAGTCATAGCAACATATAGGAAAGAGTAGAACTTCCCCATAGTGTTTCCAAGCCTGTTAATCTTTATGGAAGCACACTGCCACATCTTTCTCCCATGTTGCTGGTGATGGGTTTGAACTGCCAACCTTTTGGTTAGCAACAAAGCTCTTTAGCCACTGGGCCACCAGGTTTCCCTGTGTACCATACAAGATCATATTATTAGCAACTTTTGTTCCCACAAAAATCAACTTATTCTATGTTGTTTGAAACAAAAATTAAATTAGAAATATTTCTGATACTGAGTTAGAGGGAAAATATTATTTTTATGCATTGAGCACCATTCTATTCATAAAGACAGAGGATTGAATTCAACTATGTCTACCAAACATTGAGAAGCTGATTCTATTAAATATAAAATATACTTTTGATATAATAGTCACAATAATTATACTACCATATTGTTCACAAAAAATGTTTATCCATAAATCATGTAATCTATAATTTAATAATAATAATAATAATAATAAACAAACTCATGGCCATCAACTTGGGCTTGACTCATAGCAACACCTCCTGGGGTTTCCAAGGCATTATCTTTATGGAAGTATATTGCACACTCTTGCTTCTGAGGAGTGACTGGTGGGTTTGAACCACCAGTCTTTTGGTTAGATAGTGTTATATTAACTTGTTGTTGTTGTTATGTGCCATCAAGTCAGACCTGACTCATAGTGACCCCTCTTTGGATTTCTGAGGCAGTATCACTATGGAAGTAGATTGCCCAACGTTCCTTCTAAGGTGTGGCTGGTGGGTTTGAACCATCAGGCTTCTGGTTAGCAGTCAAGTGCCTTAGGCACTACCCTACCAGAGCTCCCTATATTAAGTTAGGAATTTTTTTTACAGAATTGCTCTGAGCATACATAGCTATCAAATTTGCTTTTGCAGATGAGAAATCAAAAAATGATTAATGGAGTGTCTGTAAGTTAATATAAATGTCTCTAAAGAAAGTGTCAGATCAAATCTTTTTCCATTTACACCATTTCTTCTTCATTTATGTAAAAATGTTAACGGAATCCAGGACTGATTGCAGGATGCCAATTCTGCCTTGATGGGGAAAGGGTGAAGTAGTCCTTTCAGCAGATGATAATTCAATTTCCTTTTTCCAAATTTCAAAGAAGTATTTAAATTGAGGAGCTCTGGTGGCATAATGCCTAAGGAATTTTACTGTTAACCAGAAGGCTGGCAGTTCAAACCCACCAGCCACTCCTGGGAAAGAAGGTTGGGCAATCTAGTTCCGTAGAGATTCTGCCTTGGAAACCCAAGGAGGGCTCACTGTGAGTTGCAATGAACTTGGAAGCAGTGAGAGTTTACATAAAATAAAATATAATACCAGAATCATCCTAAAAAACCAATAATGTTCATGTCATCCAATAAATTGAAAATATTAACTTGTTCTGATCAATCATATCACATATTGACTGTCCAATAATGGGCTCTACTAAGTTAAGATGAAAAAGTTATGTTTCTAGTTTAAAAGAGGTAAAAAAAAAAAAAAACTTTGAAATATGAAGGGACAATTAGGTAGCAATTTCCTTCATGCTGTTATCCAACTTAACAACTTCTATTAAACAAATGATAAAGAGAAATTTTATTTATATATTTCTATCAGGCAGAAAAATATTTATTGAAAACTTACTTGTTGCATTAAAGTTTTTCTGGTTTTATAAGCCTTTGTTTAAACAGTAACTTAATGAATTACTTTACATAACCTTAGAAAATCTATTCATTTGCATTAATTTTAATCATTTCTATCTATATGGACTGGTTTGAATAATAATAGCAGTAATAGTAACAATAATTAATGAGATTAGGTACTTCCCAGTTACCTTGCTTTTTGCTATGCAATTTACATTCATAACAGTTTAAGCCCACAACAGCGTTATGAAGGCGAGATTATCCCATTACATATGCAGGGAAACAGAAGTAGAGAACAAAGTTAGAGCGTAGAAGAGGTGCAATTTGAAACCAAGGAGTTCTGGACCTTGATAAGGATTTTATTAACTCAAACTTTTTTGCTACAACTTGATGTTTGCACCATGTTTGATTTATAGTTCTGCCTCTGTGGTATACCAGGAATTAAAATGATGAGATAACAATTTTTTGCAAGGTATTCTGGAGGAAGCCAATAATACTGAAAGCAAGTCTTAAAATGTTTTCCAAATATTCTCCTAAAAAGCATCCAGAACATACTATTTAATACACAGAATAAGACCAGTCTTGGAAGAACTCTGTCCAACCTTATTATTCAACAAAGTAGCAGACTTGCTTCATTAGGAAACCACAAGTGTCTCTGGGCTCTGGGCTGTCACCTCTAATCCTTTTCACTGTATACTCTCCAGTACAGAACTTCATTTCTTATTTGGGTTACTGGGTTTTGCTTTGATTTCTTTTTTCTTTTCTTTTCCTTCAATTCACATATCTCCCTCATCTTCTTCAATCCAATCCTGTCCTCCAAGCTTTACTTTCTAAATTGTAAACTCTATCATGCCATTCTATTATTTAACATGTTTGTATGCTACTTCTCTGCTTAACATAGTAGAAACAGGCCAGCTGGTCAAATATGAATGTAGACTGAGAAAACATTTGAGTTTCAGTGTCTAGTAGCTAGACATTTATTCTTCAGATCCACAGAAGTGAATGCTTTCCAATATCTTTCTTTTTTTTAACTTAGGTTTTATATGTATGTTTTTTACTCAGCCCATGCCAGCAGTTGATTGTGTGATCTTTTAATTATTTAGATAAAATTCAGTATCCCTAGCTAAGCATTTACAGTCCATTTACAGTCTTTGAAGTCATGCTGCTTTGGTTCAAAATCTGATCTTAGCCTTTGCTATGTTTCAATGGTAAATTTGATTGTGGCAACGTATACAGTGACCTTAAACAAGTGACACACATTTCTCTTTCTTTATTCCTTATTAGACAAATGGAGATAATAATGTCACTTATTATAATGTCACAGTAGCAATGAGATATTGCAACAAAAGAGCTTCGGACAATCCGTTGTTCATAGTAAGTGTTCATTTGACAGTATAATGATTTACTTTTATACCTTTCCAAATTTAAATGTAAAAAGGAACCCCACCTCCACATCGGTACAAATACTTATGCTGTAGCATCAATACTTTGTTCCTCTGGCATAGTTCCTAAGGCATTTGTCTGCTAACCAGAAGGATGGTGGTTCAAACCCACCAGCCATTCCTGGGAAGGAAGATTGGGCAATCTACTTCCATAGAGATACTGCTTTGGAAATCCAAGGAGGGGTTGCTATGAGTCAGGAACGATTCGATGGCAATGAGTTTTTGAGTTTTACTCCCTCTAAGGAAATCTGATGGCATAGTGGGTAAGGCATTTGGCTGCTAACCATAAGGTTGGTTGTTCAGACTCACCAGATGCTCTATGGAAAGAGGAGGCAATCTTCTTTTATAAAGATTTACAGCCTTGGAAACTCAATGGGTGTCGCTATGCATCAGAATTGACTCGACTACAGCAGTGGGTATACTCCCTCTATTCTCTCCATCTGGAATTGCCTTTTGCAGCTTGCTCCTCATTCTCTAAGTCTCTCCCCAAATGTTATCTCTTCCCTATAAATCTACCTGGCCCTTTCAGGAAGAAAATGTTACCCTGTTTTCTCATCATATTTTGTGCATATCTCTAATATGACACTTGTTGTTGTTGTTGTTATTTGCCGTCGAGTCGGCCCCGATTCATAGCGACCCCTCCTTGGGTTTCCGAGGCAGTATCACTACCGAAGTAGGATTGCCCAACCTTCCTTCCGAGGAGTGTATATGACACTTAGCACAATGAAATTCAACTCATTATTTATAATAATAATTGACATTTCTTGGATACTTACTATGTGCCAGGTTTTATGTAAAGTACATTGCATGCATTATTTCAATTTAAGTTTCAAAATAAACATCAAGCTCATCTACTACTATCTTCATTTTTCAGACTTGTACATTTATTTTTTTTTTTTTAATGTTATTATATGTAATAAAAAGGACTTAAGTAACTTGCTTGAGTGTACCTCCTTTGTGGTTGGTTAACCAAGGGTTTAACTCAGGACTTAATATGATGTCATAACACAGGTTTTTATCACTACAGCACATAAATACTAAGCACGGCCTTCCTCCCCAAAACTCCAAGGGAGATGTCATGTCTTATTCATCATTGTTTAAACCACACCACCTAGACAAGACACTCAAATATGCAGAAGATGTGGAAGTTACTTGATGAACATGTCTTTAAAGGAGCCATAATACCTGAAAATTGCTAATATCAGACTTACAATACTAAGAATCTTTAACATCTCTGGAAGATCTTGTTAGGAAACAACTGTGAGGTAAGTGCTATTAGAGCTCTAAGGGTCAAAGCTTAGTAATCTTTGGCTCCAGTAGAAATACTTTGAATAGTGAAAACAGAATGTCATGAAGGGTAATCATGAGAATATACTGTGGTAACTTGCAACACAGATGAAATAAAAACACTTGGACTTTTTATATTGAACAGAGCTTATAAACCCCTATTAGGGGAAAAAAAAAAAAAAAAAAACTCACTGCCATTGAGTTGATTCTGACTCAAATGACCCTCATATGGTTTCCAAGGATGTAAATCTTTATGGAAATAGATTGCCTCATTTACTTCCATGGAGCAACTGGTGAGTTTGAACTACCAACATTCTGGTTAGCAGCCAAATGCTTTATCCACTGCACAACCAGAGCTCCTTAAAAACCCTTATATTGTTTAGGTATTGCTGTAAAACAAGCCATCACAAAATTGAGGTGGGGTTTTAAATGTTGTTGTGGTGGTGATAAATAATAACGATTAATTCTTTCTCATTTGTGTACAAGTCGGCCAGGTGGTTTGGCTGATGTGTTGGGTTCTACTGATCTTGGCTGGGCTAACTCATAAATTTGTGATCTGCTGGTAAATTGGCTGAAGACTGGCTTAAGATAAGCTTGGTTAAGACAAACTGGCTCTGTTCCATGTGATCTTTTATTCTCTATCAGGCCAGCTTGGGCTTTTTTTCTCATGGTAAAAAGAGGGGACCAAGAAAGTGAGAAGATATTCATCAGACCACTGGACTCTTAGGCTAAGAATCAACCAAAGGCATTTCCAAAGCATTCTGTTGGATAAAACAAGTTACAAGGCCAGTCAAATTCAAGGTGTAAAGTAATGACTCCACCTCTTGATGGGAAGTTGTGTAAAATAAATTGCAAAGAACACATATATAGGGAGGCCATTAATTGGAAATATCAAGGGCAATCAATCTAGCAAAATTCTATAAGTGAGTCTCAGAGTAACATGGGCTACTTTTTGCTTGTTCAGGATCCATTTAATATGCATAGATAGAACATGCTCTGTTAATATGCATAAGTAATTATCAAAATATATAGTGACTATTTTAAGTATAAAGCTATCCTTCTTACATTCCATAAATTTTGACCTTATTATTTTATTGAATAATGCTAACCAGTTAATGGATTTAATAAACATATTAAACTAGGTGCTAGAACTGTGAGGGTACAAAGATAATTTATGATATTTGTGCTCAATGAGTTTAATGAATTGTAGAAGGTATAGTATGCATAGAACCATCTCTAATTCAATACCATATATGATACATGATTAGAAAGATATAAAAATGATGCTATTAGAGAACAAAGAAAATGTTTTCACATGATTGTAATGATTGGAGATGGTGCCATAGAAATCAAATTTCAACTGGGGCTTAAAGAAGAATAGGTTGTTGACAAATTGTTTTAGTATAGGTAATGGCAACTGCAAATGAACTGAGGGTACAAAGTGAATGACATGTTGTCCAAACAACAAAATATCGGACAGGTAGTGGAAGTAGAAAGAGCTCTGTAGGGAATTATATGTTGAGGACCAGTTTACCCTAACTTATTTTAGATATAGTTCATAAAACTTATGCAGCCTCTTCCTCAGGTATTTTATATTTAGTCATGAAGCAACAACAACAAAAAAAAAAAGTTAAAGGAAGAAGCAATTATTCATTTGCTAGTAGAGATTTCTCATTAACAGAATCATACATAATAAATGGATAGTAGCTAAGTGCCAAATTTCAAAGTAAGAGTAAAACCTTGACTAACCTTCTCCTTAAAGTTTTGGATAAAACTGTTTGAACAAAATAGTATTA
The DNA here is from genome assembly GCF_000298275.1 of Orycteropus afer afer. Taxonomy (NCBI): domain Eukaryota; kingdom Metazoa; phylum Chordata; class Mammalia; order Tubulidentata; family Orycteropodidae; genus Orycteropus; species Orycteropus afer. The sequence goes on along the minus strand of NW_006921848.1, from coordinate 4,955,864 downwards.
AGACAGTATGCCACTTTAATAAGAATATTTAGGGTATTTAGTGTTCTTATTTCATAAAGAGATGTCTTTTCCTATAAGGAAACATTGGTAATCGTATTATAAAAACCTCACCTTATTGCTGGAAAATGATTACTGGTAGAATATCAGCAACAAGGATTTCTTTGCAGTTAGAGCAATTTAATAATGAGGGGTCTTTTTTTTTTTCCCCCCTAATTCAGGTGATAATTGCATGACAGAAAGTGACAAAAGCATTAGTGTATGTCCATGGAATACTATCCAGAACAAAAACATGAGAAGCAGAGTGCTCTCACAGACATTTGACTACTCTACATTACTAACCATCAGACCTCTGAAACTGATCCCTTTCATCAACTATAATTACTAACAACAAATAAAAGTCACCTTGGAAGGTTAGCGTCACCAACTCATTCCAATCTTTCATTATTTTGAGGCTTTATAATTAGCCACTTGAAGTACCATTGAATCCAGCCAATATCTAAATACTTTTTTATTATAAAATTTCTCAAATGATAAAGTAGTTTCTATGTGTAATTTGTATTTTATCAGATAAGTTCCGACTCACATCAACAAATGTCAACTATGTGGTATAATATATCTAAAGTACATATAACTGTTTCATTATTTATGTTGATTTTTCTTGAAATTAAACGGTATTCTTCTTTGAAACAAAGACTGGAAGGGATAATTTAGTTCCTAACTATTTTTAAATAAATATTCAAAGTAGAAACATTAATTGATACCTTGAATTTTCTTTCAATTATTTTTTCAGTTGTACTCACAGAAAAAGAATGAAAGAAACTCCTTTATTCCTTATATGTAGTAGACACCACTACAATATTTTTAAGTATTCACTTTAATCCAGATGACAATATTTTGAGGTCCATAAAATGTTTCTTATTGTTGATTACCTGATTTTGAATGATGATCAGACATTCGGATGGCATCTAATAAAGAATTTTATCATTGTAACATTTCTTGCCTTTCAGGAACAATTACCCAAGTATTTGTAACTATTTCCCACACCAGAGTTTTGTGATTACACTTTTTTCTAGACTTTCAGTATATTAGAAATGTCCATATTTAAATATAAACTGTTTGAGTTTCTGTCATTCTGTATTTGAATATATGAAATTACTGATTTTATATCATAAAAGATAGATAAACAGAAAACCATTATTTTTTTTTTATTTCAGATTCATCAGCCTTATATAACTTAATTGATATTATAACTTATTGATATTCTGTTATGTCTTCCATATTACATACATTTATCTAGCTATAAGGCACTTGACTACTAACCAGAAGGCTGGCAGTTCAAACTCCCCAGCCACTCCTTGGAAGGAAGATGGGGCAATCTGCTTCCGTAGTGATACTGCCTCAGAAACCCAGGGGTCGCTATGAGTCAGGTCCGACTCAATGGCAAACAACACCACACCACCACCTAGCTATAGAAATATTTTCTAATCATGAGACAGTGAACACTGAATTAAATATCCCCATGATGTTTAACAAAAGTTTGAGGAACCAAGCAAACATTGAAATACTTACCTTTGCTTCAAACTATCTAAATATTCATGCTACAATTTTCTGTTTGTAGGTATCGATAAAACTTATGTTCATATATTTACCTCCTCTATATTTAGTTCAAAATATTTTCTGCTGCCCGAATGATATCATTGGTCTGAATTATGATAACTTATTAATGATTATCAAATACATCTATAATCTGCCCAAATATAATTGGTCTGAATTATGATAACTTATTAATGATTATCAAATACATCTATAATCTGCCCAAATATAAACTGTTCACATGTTAAGCTCATTTGATTAAAATAGCCCTGAAACTTGTAAAAGCAAAATAGCTAATAGTTAAAAGCACAGCCTCTTGACCAGATTACCTGGGTTTGCCTCCTGGTTCTGCTACTTGCTAGTCATGTAACCTAAGACAAATACTAAGTTTTTTGTCCCTCAACATATTTATATGTAAAATGGTGGTAATAAGAGTTTCCAATAGAAAATGTTGTTACTGCATGATGAGAATCATATGAATGTGTGTGTGTATGTGTGTGTTACATAAACACATAGTCATTGATAAAACAGAATACTACAACCTAGAATATCTAGCTTCTAAAGGGATAGTTTCTGTTCGCAGTGAGTTGCTTGATGTGGCCCTTCTAGCCACTGTCCTACATTCTGTGATGTTTCGTAAATCCCATTATCCATGCCTGTTTGGGGTGGTGTGGTAGTTAAGGTCAGGTATCAACTTGGCTGGGCAGCTGGTAGTAGTC
>NW_006921848.1:4943350-4953282 GCF_000298275.1 Orycteropus afer afer | reverse complement strand
GGGACTCGCCAGCCTGCCAGCCTCTACCACTACTACTGGAGACGATCCCTTGGGTGTCTGTGAGTTCTGTGAGGCATTACAGCGAAATACAGAACCCTAAGGCTGGGGAAATTACTGGGAGGAGGAGGAGTTAATGTCTGAAATGATGGAGTGGCATTGTAGTTTGGACATTTGGAACATCTTTAACCTCCGCCTCATGGGGAACGGCCTCGTGCTGATCTTTCTAAGAGAAATTGTTCGAGCACTGTTATTATTACTATTATTCATTATTTTCCTTTTTTGTTTTGTTTTGTATTCATTGGAAGTACCATGAATTCCACCAAAAAGCCTGTGTCAGAACTATAGGGAGAAATAGCTGAAAATTTCAAATTTTGACGTGATATATATAAAAATAAAAATAAATCTTTCTAGATATAATTTAGTCATCATTAATAATGAGAAGATAATTATCTTTTGGAGCTTGAAGTTAAGAGAGCAGTATTCGAAGCTCTTGGGAACCTGTTCAACCCTGGCAATGTGAGAGAAAATCTTTTTGAAACTTTCAAAGGTGTGCATCACAGCTCTCTGAGGTTTATGAATGGGGAGAATAAGGCTTAGTATATATTTTATTCATTACTAATACAGTGGATTTTCTTTTGGACAATAAGAAACAAAATTGAAACTTAAACTCTCAGCTATACTATCTTTGGGAGCTCTGGTAGCATAGTGCCTAAGGCACTTGACTACTAACCAGTAGGCTGGCGGTTCAAACCCACCAGCCACTCCTCGGAAGGAAGGTTGGGCAATCCTACTTCCGTAGTGACAATGCCTCAGAAACCCAAGGAGGGGTCGCTATGAGTCGGGGCCGACTCGACGGCATATAACAACAACATACTATCTTTTCAAATTTTCAAAGGAGACTGGCGGTCATTTCTAACATATTCTTTTGCTCAGCTCAGCCTCTCATTTCACACAGAAGTTTTGAAGTTTCTCTCAAAACATTGAATCACCTTCTTACTAAAGCTTGGTGGATGAGCTTACATCCTACCTCACAGGAAAATGGAAAGTTAGCAAATAATTATCCCACCAACTTCCTGACACCAAACCCTAAGAAAGCAATCTGTTCCTCTTTCCTTCCTGTTACTACAGATCATCTCACATCCAGCTATATTATCTCAACTTTAGTGATTTATCATTGCCTCTGTTTGTTGGGATGTAGGCACTGATTTCTATTTACTAGCATTTAAACCTGTTCAGATCTCTCCCATTTTAAAAATGGGAGTGAAACACATTTGTAATATCACCAAAATAATCAAAACAATAAAACACTATTTTATCTCATGTTTCATCTTTTCCTTAGCTTTTGCTTCATGGTAAAGTACCCCAATACTATTTAGTGGCTTCATTATTTTCACAATTCTCCACTATTTTATATTTTCCTTATATTTCATGCTATATGTATAATATATTTTATTATGATTAATTATATTAGTCTGGGTAGTTTCTTCTGTTTTGAGAAGTCTTGTCTATGACTGGATAATTTAGGATGGCTTCATATAACTGTTTGACAATTTACTGGCTGATGGTCTCTTGACTGGGTGGCTCAGTTGAAATTATTGATGTCTATTCTCTCATCTTCCAGAAAGTTTTCATGAGCTTCTTCTATAGTAGCCTTATAGTTCCAAAAAGTATCAAGAGAAAACAGACTCAATGGGCTGGTACTTTTCCAGTTTCTCTTTACTTCAAGTTTGTCATTGGCCAAAGGTAGTCCCATGTCAAGCCTGAGTTTTAGGTTTAGAAAAATAATGTCCCTTGGCTAAAGCACGTAAATGTCCAGACCAAATCAAAATATATTGTTGTTGTTGTTCGCTACCAGCAAGTTGGGCCTCAACTCATGGTGACCCCATGTACAAGATTGGATTGTTGTGATCCATAGGTTTCCACTAGCTGATTTTTCAGAAGTAGATCTGTCTTGGGCAATCTATTTCCATAATGATACCAACTGGGAAACCCAAGGAGGAGTCACTATGTGTCGGGTCTGACTCAACAGCACATACCAACAACAACAACAGATCTTAGTTGGGAATCTCAAGCAACATGCAAGCCTCCACTGACAGGCTGTGGTTGCCCTGAGTAAATTGGTTAGGGATAGGGGTAGAAATAAGCTTCACTTCTTCATGGGGAAGCTTTGGTGGCACAGTGACTAAGACATTTGACTGCTAACCAGAAAGTTAGTAGTTCAGACCCATGAGCTCCCCTACAGAAGGAATATGAGGCAACCTACTTCTGGACTGCCTTGGAAACCCAATGAAGGTCTCTATGAGTCAGAATTCACTCCCTGGCAGTGAGTTTGGGTGTTTTTTTTTTTTTTTTTTTTTATTTTCTTCATGGCAGGAGTTATAAAACCACACAGCAAAAAGACATGGTTACAGAGATGGGAAAATTTGTGTTTATTCTTATCATCTACAACAACTACTTATTCTCACGATATATCTTATCATTAGTTCATAGTTAAATTTAACTGAAAGAGGTATCTCTACTGTCTCCATATTTATATTTCCTAAGGCACTGACTGCTAACCAGAAGGATAGCAAGTTCAAATCCACCAGGCACTCCTTGAAAGGAAGGTTGGGAAATCTACTTCCATAGTGATACTGCCTCAGCAACCCAAGGAGTGGTCGCTATGAGTAGGGTCCAACTCGATGGCACATACCAACAACATTACTCAAGCACTGCAATAAGGCTTCTTTTACCAGTGTTCTATTCAAAAGTCTCTCACCAAACCAACCAAGAAAAAAAAAATGTTCAATCCATTGAAACATCCAACCATCTGGGTTATTCTCTCTAGTAAACTTTGAAGGCTTTTTGTCCATTGTCTATCCATACTGTGTTGCTCTTCTCTAATGTCTGATCCTAGGTCACAATCTTCTCAATTCATCAGACTATTTTGTTACCATTTGTTATATCTTAAATGGTATTTCTTCCTAGAAATCTTCCCAATTTTATCAAAATTGGGTTAAGGTGCCATTCACACATATGCCTATTGAACTTGGCTCACACTATTATGTCACTCATTTAATGTAATTATTTGTATAATTGTTAGCACCACCTAGTAGAATAACACGTAAGCAAAGACAAGTATCTGTTTATCCAATTTATTATTGTGCTCACAGGGCTTGTCATATAATGCATGAAAAATAAATCAAAGAAAGAATAATGAAAAATGGATGGCAGTTACCAAGCGGTTGTTGTTTAACTTTTCAAGGAATCTTTAACAATCTACAGGTATTCCCACTTTTCAAAAGTTTGTTTTATGCCACTTCACTTTCACAAAAAGACCTACATTAGCACCTGTTTTCAGAAAGAAGTCCGAAAAAGATTTTCACCTTTGTGTAAAAAAGACAAGGGGAAAGGTAAAATGAGCATTCAACATTTGTTTTCCAGGAAGCTATTAAAGAGACAGCTCGCATTCTCATTAACTAGAAGGGCATCACCAAGCTTCTTCCCCAGGAATTATACTCAACATCTCAGCATCAAGCCACCATAGCTTTGAACTGTGTCTCTGAATATGGTATGTTTGTGTTATTTTAGGTTGTAAGTGTTATTTGATAGATTATTCTTAGGTCTGGAAAAGCTAAAAAATTTCTCCCATATAAATTTATAGTAATTGCTTCTTTGTTTTATACCATATCCTCATGCAAAAATTTCATAGGCTTGCTCTGCTTTCAGGTAATGGGAGAAGCCTGGATATGTCCCTTGCATTCTCCATAAGTAAAAGACCATGTCTTTATTTCCAGTTCTTAAGCTCATCGAGGCTGATCCTCAAAACAATTACATTAACACAATCTTAAAACAAGGGGTTGGAAATTTGGGTTGAATTAAAACATATTTTGCATACATGCCCATTCAAATAGAATTAAAAGGAAATAAGTTAATATAGTTATTTTACTTACTCAGCATGTTAAACAGTTTGAGAATATTGTGATATTAGACTTTTCTCCTTAAAATTTTACTTGGAAAGGGGTGATTTCAAAAACTTAGTGGTGATTGCACACTGTGTCTTGAATAATTCCATTACCCAACTGGAAAGAAAGGAAAGGAGGAGTGGGGGAAGGCACATATCAGTACTTTGACTAAAACAGGGAGATCCATTAGGCATCTGCCTCATAAACTATTCATGAATGCTAACACTATCTTGAGAACTTGATTTCTGCTCTCTCCAAGATATATTTGGTAAGAAGGATTGTAGTATTTTGTGGTTATTTTAGAGGATCAAAATGTGATACTAGTATTTGAACAAACACAATTTAAACAAGCATGAATCATTTTACACCAGAATACACTGAGAGACATATGACAAATCACGAGTCAAATCTCAGAAGAGGCTAGACAATTGCACCTGAAATTGAGCCACAGGGCAGCTTCTATGGAACATTAGTTCCAAAACCTGTAAATATTTTTGATTGATCAACATTTTTACATCTTAAAATAACATCTTTGCAGTAAGCAAGTAATGCCAGCTACAGAATGCTTTAAGACTTCTTTGTTTTTTTCTGAATCAAATAAAACTCTCTTAAAAGCTAAAAACTGTGTTACCACGTATGCATATAATATTTAAATCATGCTGCCTAATCACAAGCAAATTCAGTAAGCCCAGTTAAGTTTTCTGGTACCTTAGTGCCTAAGTCACTTGACTGCTAACCAAAAGGCTGGCAGTTCAAACCCACCAGCCACTCCTCAGAAGGAAGATAAAGCAATCTACTTCCGTAGTGATACTGCCTCGGAAACCCTTGGAAGGGTCGCTATGAGTTGGGTCCGACTTGGCAGCACATAACAACAACAGTTAAATTCAGCCAATACTTTGGAAAGTTCAGATCAACTATTGTCTCAAAAATGTTGGTTCAAGTCCAGCAACCACAACAAAATACTTTCTTCCCTTATTTTATTATTATTTTTAAAATCAGGATAAAAAGGCAGCTATCTCAGGTATTTAGTCATAAGAAATAGAATTGCAAGCAGAAAAGATAAAATTGCTAAAGTAAACATTGACTCTTTTCTGACATTTTTCAAACAATTATCTTATTATTTCTTCTGGAGTCCCTATTCTGATCCTTGCTCAGGCATTCTCCTTGGTGGACCTACCTCTCAATAAACTCATTCCTATAGTAAGAATCTATAATTTCCCATCCTTGTCTTAACTTCTCATTTCATTCTAGCTCAATGTTAAACTAGAAAATGAATATATATGATCATCTTTCAGAAAAGCTTTCAAAAAAATCCAAAGTCACTAACTGCTATTTATCCATTCCAACTCATAGTGACCCCTATTGGGTTTCCAAGGATGTAAATCTCTAAACAAGCAGACTGCCTTACCTTTTTTTCTGCAGAGACTGGTAGGTTTGAACTACAAACCTTTTGGTTAGCAGCCAAATGCCTTAACCACTACACCTCCAGAGCTCCTTTAGAATAAAGCTAGATATTGCCAAATCTAAATATGCACTATATTTTGCAGGAAATGAAAGGCCTAGAGAATTTTCAACAAGTGAATGTCATGCTGGATGCATTCACTTGGCTATACCAAGAAATATGGAAGACAGCTACTTGGCCAACTGACTGGAAGAGATCCATATTTGTACTCATTCCAAAGAAAGGTGATCCCACAGAATGTAGAAATTATCAAACAATATCACTAATATCACACACAAGTAAAATCTTGCTAACGATAATTCAAAAATGGTTGCAGTAATATATTGACAGAGAACTTCCAGAAATGCAAGCTGGATTCAGAAAAGGACATGACATGAGAGATATCATTGCTGATACCAGATGGATCTTGGCTGAAAGCAAAGAATACCAGAAAGATGTTTACTTGTGTTTTACTGGTTATGCAAAAACATTCTATTGTCTGGATCATAAGAAATTATGGATAACATTGAGAAGAAAGGGAATTCCAGAACACTTGACTGTGCTCATGAAGAATCTATACATAGACAAGGAGGCTGTTGTTCAGACAGAACAGGGGAGGGATACTGAGTAGTTTAAAATGAGGAAAGTAGTGCATTAGGGTTGTATCCTTTCTCCATACTCATTCAATCTGTATGCTGAGCAAATAATCCAAGAAGTTGGACTATATGAAGAAGAACATGGCATCAGGATTGGAGGAAGACTCATTAACAACCCATGATACACAGATGGCATAGCTTTGCTTGCTGAAAGTGAGGATGACTTGAAGCACTTACTGATGAAGATTAAAGACTATAGTCTGCTGTATGGATTATACTTCAACATAAAGAAAACACAGATCCTCAGCACTGCACCAACAAGCAGCATCATGATAAATGGAGAAAAGATTGGAGTTGTCAAACATTTCATATGACTTGGTTCCACAATCATCACCAATGGAAGCTGCAGTGAAGAAATCAGATCTCATATTGCACTGGGCAAATCTGCTACAAAAGACCTCTTTAAAGTGCTGCAGAGCAAAGATATCTCTTTGAAGACTAAGGTGCACCTAACCCAAGCCATGGTATTTTCAGTCACCTCATATGCGTGTGAGAGCTGGATAATGAATAAGGAGGACACAAGAAGAGTTGATGCTTTTGCATTGTGGTGTTGGCAAAGAATATTGAGAGTACCATGGACTCCCAAAGAGACTAACAAATCTGTCCAGGAAGAAGTGCAGCCATAATTCTCCTTTGAAGTGGGAATGGACAGACTTTGTCTGAATTACTTCAAACATGTCAGAAGGGACCAACTGTTCCCTGGAAAAGGATATTATGCTTGGTAAAGTGAAGGGTCAACAAAAAAGGGAAAGGCTTCAATAAAATGGATTGACACTGTAGATGCATAGATGGGCTCAGGTATAGCAGGGATTGTGAGACTGCCACAGAACCAGGCAGTGTTTTGTTCTGTTGTACAGAGGGTCACTATGAGTCAGAACACTTGACAGCACTTAACAACAACAACAATAAGACCATTGAGTTCATACTAATTCAAGATGTAGCTAAACTTTTAATTAAAAACAAAAACAAAAATTGCCAAAGAATTGATTCCAACTCTTAGTGAAACTACAGGACAAAGTAGAACTGCTCTGCAGAGTTTCCAAAGCCGTTATCTTTGCTGGAGCAGATTGCTGCATCTCTCTCCTAAAGAGCGGCTGAGGGATTTTAGTCATCAAACAATCAGTTAGCACTCATGCCACAGTTAATCACTGTGCTCCTTAGGTTTTAGTGTTGTTATGTGCTGTCGAGTCAGACCTGACTCATAGTGACCCCTCCTTGGGTTTCCGGGGCAGTATCACTATGGAAGTAGATTGCCCAACCTTCCTTCTGAGGAGTGGGTGGGGGGTTTGAACCGCCAGCCTTCTGGTTAGCAGTCAAGTGCCTTAGGCACTATGCTACCAGAGCTCCCTAGGTTTTAATAGTGATTGCCAAAATGTAGTACCCAATGGGAATTTTGGGCTATTTTTATTCCCACAAAGATCCTCTATAGTCTAGCATGTTTTACAGCAAAAATGATGACATTTGTATTAAACTTCTGAGGCTTTTTTACTCTAACTGCATGGCAGTTTCACAAACCCTATAAACCATTCTCAGATAATGCTTTTAAGTAAATAAAACAAAAATATGTTGATAGCAAATAAATTCAATTGTACTGAAATACACTTATCAAATTATATAAATGCAATATGGTCATTTTTATTCTTTACATGAACTACTAAGAAACAACATTTGAAATATTAGTAAAGTATGAAGTCTTTTGTTTAGCTTGAATTAGAACATTAGAAGGTAGGATAGATAGCCTTTAACTCTCCTCTTTCCACATATTATTGTGTTTCCACATATTGCTTGTTTAGTGGCTTAATGATGACTAGGCCCAAAGTTGATCATTGCTGGCCAGCTAGATCATATGAACTACAGCAGGCAAAGAGATTGTGATCATGTGAGTAACTTCAGAGTAGGAATGAGAGTAAATGTTATTTAGAGGTGGCAGCAATGAGTCCAATATAATGGTATTTGGAGTTTCTCGCTGTCTCAAGCTCAAAATACTTCTCTTACTGTTGTGGTCTTGTTGTCCAGTCATATCAATGGAAATACTAAATTTCAGTTAGAATGTACTGAGAATATTCGTGTAATTTGTTTTCCACTCCACATTCCTAGTCTTCCTGAATTCTGATCTAATGCTACAGATAAGATACAGCGTAACAGAATATGGAAATCAATTCTAGAAAAGGTGGCAACTGCACGGTAAGAAGATATTCTTAAAGTAGAAGATTAGCAAACTATAAAGCTGGAGCTTTTATGAAGTCAAAGGATGATACAGGCCTCGGAGATGGATGATCCTTTAAATGACACCAAAGCTGGGGCAGATTACCCAGTAAACAAGGTAAGCACAGGTTTATGTGTTTACATACTAATGTATAGTGAATAATTTCATATTTTTCCATGTTTTGCTTACTGGGTACTCCCTCCTTGTCAGGGACTATAAATTTGAAAAGAGGCTTTAATTCTGTACAAAGGTGATGTGGGATTGGGAGAGAGATTCCAGCTATACCTACAAGCAGAATCTTTAATTTGGTGAAAAAATATGAAATTATCCACTACTGATTAGTAAATAAGCAGAAGTAAACTCATGTTTACCTTGCTTATTGGGTAATCTGACACTGCACCAAAGTGGCATTGTTATTTTATATGTTATATTGACGCAATAGAAAATTAATATGATTTAGAATCAAAACTACATATTAAAATTTCAAATAACATAACATATTTCTTATGTTTTGAACATAGTTCACTGATTTTCAAATTGCCCCTTTCTACTTACTTGTATATGCATCATTTTCTCACATCATTCTCCTGCTCACTTTCTTGTCCTTCAGACTATTTACAAATAACATCTGAATAATGCTGCCTGTCACTTACACAGTTTGCCATCCTTCTCACTGATTGTAATCACCTTAGGTGTTCTGCTGCCACACATGTACTCCCATTGCCTCAGGCTGATTCAGGAACCCATTTCCTCTCACCTGAATAGTCTCCCAAATTACTGTCCTGCTCTAGTTTCTCCCTCAATCTAGCCTGCAAATGCTTATTAACCAAAAACCAAACTCACTGCCATTGAGTTGATTCTGACTATAGTAACCTCCATTGGATTTCCAAGGCTGTAAACCTTTACAGAAACATACTGTCTGATCTTTCTTATGTGGAGGGGGCTGGTGGGTTTGAATCACAACCTCTTAGTTAGAAACTAAATGTCTTAATTACTATAGCATCAGAGCTCCCTACAAAACGCTCATTAGTCTTTCTAAATTAAGTATCTACTTCTGTAGCTGCTGTGGAGCCAGCCCTCAGTTCATAACAATCCCATGTATGATGTGATCAGACTACTGTTATCCTTAGGGTTTTAACTGGCTGCATTTTGGAAGTAGATCCCCAAGACATTTTTCCTAAACTATCTTAGTTTGAAAGCTCCATTGAAACATAGCAATGTACAGGCCTCCACTTCATAAAGGTGGTGGCTGCACATAAATTGCATTGGCCAAGAATATTTGGGATCTCCTGCATTGAAAGTGAGAGTTCTGCCACTGAACTAACACTGCCTCACATTAAAATAATGTTATATTTTATTATGAAATAAAAGCAAAGCTCTTCCATCTAGCCATGAAGATCCTTCACTATACAACCCCAACATATCATGGCTAATTTCTGTAAGTACCATATAATTCTACAATCTGATGTTTTTATGATTCTTATATTTATTTATTGCTTTCTCTTGTTAAAACATTTCAGTGGGTTGTCTCCTCTAGTTTCAAAACAAGTTCACCTACAATCACTTGAAGAAAAATGACCAGATGTTACAAAATTCAATTGCCTTTCAATATTTTCTTATGCATTTGGGAGTCCTAAAACTAACATTTAAATTAAATTAAATTATATTTTTAACTTAATATTTGA
>NW_006921848.1:4942153-4943075 GCF_000298275.1 Orycteropus afer afer | reverse complement strand
CCCAACCTTCCTTCCAGGGAGTGGCTAGTGAGTTTGAACCACCAGCTTTCTGGTTAGCAGTCAAGTGCCTTAGGCACTACACTACCAGAGCAAACACTCTTAGTGTGACTACAATAAAATGAAAATAGGGAAAATGTAACTCTTGCCCAGGTATGCAATAATTCTACTCTTTCCTAAAACAAACAAACAAAAAACTCACTGCCATCCAGTTGACTTCAACTCATAGTGACCTTTCCTTGGGTTTCTGAGGCAGTATCTCTGCAGAAGTAGATTACCCAGTTTTCCTTCCAAGGAGTGGCTGGTGGGTTTGAATCACCAGCCTTCTGATTAGCAATCAAATTCCTTAGGCACTATGCCACCAGAGATAGAAAAGTGTGATAAAGTATTAAAAAATAATTCCTTTTGAAAAGGCCCAGAAGGATAACTGAGCAAATGTTAAAACTTTAAAAAGTGATTGAATTTTGTGTGAAATGTCATTAGACAGCCTAGTCCAACAACTCATCATGAAAAACAAGGTTGAGTAGACTGCTAGGGGGGCTCTGGTTGTGTAGTGCCTAAGGAATTTGACTGCTAACCAAAAGCCTGGTAGTTAAAACCCACCAGCCACTCTTCAGAAGGAAGGTTGGGAAATCTACTTCCATAGTGATACCACCTTGGAAACCCAAGGAGGGGTCACTCTGAGTCAGATCTGACTCAAGGGCAGTGAGTATTTTGAGACTGCTAGTAGTTGACCATTTTCTGTCAGCTTACCTGTGGGTGGTTGTATCAATTTCTGGCCTAAAATATTTTCTTCTCTCTGAATATCTAAATCTGAGTTTAACATTCTGTTCAGGTGATTTTCCCTTCCATGAAGTAATCCCTGATTTTATCAGCCTGAAGTAATACTTTCTTTTGTCTTGAGTTTTTTCCTTCCTCTATAGTT
>NW_006921848.1:4918999-4940098 GCF_000298275.1 Orycteropus afer afer | reverse complement strand
CGACTCTTCTTCGGCCTTCCTTATTCATTGTCCAGCTCTCACATGCATATGAAATGATTGAAAATACCATGGTTTGGGCTAGGTCCACCTTAGTCCTCAAAGAGACAACTTTGCTCTTCAACATTTTGAAGAGGTCTTTTGCAGCAGGTGTGCACAGTGCAATACGTCCTCTGATGTCTTGACTACTGCTTCCATTGGTATTGATTGTGGAACAAGTAATATGAAGTCTTTCACAACTTCAATCTTTCCTCCATTGATCATGATGCTGCTTATTGGTCCATTTGTGAGGTTTTCATTTTCTTTATGTCCATACTGCAGACTATAATCGTTAGCCTTCATCAGTAAGTACTCCAAGTCATCCTCACATTCAGCAAGCCAAGTTGTGTTGTCTGCATATGGCAGGTTGTTAATGAGACTTCCTCCAATCCTGATGCCATGTTTTTCTTAATATAGTCCAGCTTCTTGGATTATTTGCTCATAATAAAGACCCATTTATACGGGATATTGTAAATTTGCTTTAATAGATGCAGAAACATCTCTCCTCATATGCACCAATAACAGTGAGGGACACTCTTTTTCTAAAGTTTGAAATGCAACCTGTTGTGCTGTTTCTATTTAAAGACTAAAGACAAGTGTTTCTGACCTAACAAATCCTCATTTTATTGGCCTCTCAAGTTACTTGAGGAATGAGCCATGTTAGATGCAAAAACTCACCCATAAGTCTGCTCTTTTTATTGGCTTACTAGCTTGCATTTCTGAAGTGATTTGAAATTTTATGTTAGATATATTGCTAAGACTTTAAATATACCTTTAAATATATATCAGTTTTTAGTGAATTCAGTTCCTTTAGTTTAAAATAACTATTTTTTTTCTGTTGCCTAATATGACTGAATAAAAGATAACTGAGAAAAGAGCATTGATTGATTGATTTCATCTCAACAATCAGTTGAACAACCACTAAACATTTGGACAGGTTTTTAAAATGAGGATGTCAGATCAAATGAACTTCACATTTCTTGTCAAATTTAACATTTTATCAGGACCTTCATGAGACAGATTTTACATCTGCAACTATATCTGACAAATTTTTGATATTCAAATAAAATAACTAACTTCAAGCTACAAAAATTATTTTCTCTATTTTTCAGTGAGTGGTTTTCTTTGGCATTAGAGTCAGCAGTCAAATACCAGCATTTTTAACATACTAGTTGGTTTCTGTATACCTTTGAAAAGTCACTGGTTTTGATGAAATTATTTTTAATTGTGTATTAAAAATATTATTGATGCTCACAGTGTGTTTTTAACATTGAAATTGAATAAATGCATGTCCTTTCTATAATTATCAATTCTACATTTATCAGTATTGAACTTTAGTATCTGAATCTTGCGAATAACTGTAGAGCCCAATTAACATGCCTGAGAAGCATGTGAGAGAGGAAGGAAAAATTGACTCATCATTCCTCAAACTGAAATAACTGAAGAAAATATTCAAGCCCTGAATTGTAATAGTGACGTATTTTATGGGCAAAATATTGAACAACACAGGAAGGAATACACAGAGTCACTATATCAAAATGAATTGGTCAATGTTCAACCATTTCAGGAGATAGCAAATTATAAAGAACTGATGATTTTAAGGAAAACGTCCAAGATGCATTGAAGGATTGGTGAAAAACAAGTCTCCATGAAGTGATGAAATACAAATTGAGATGTTTCAACAGACAGATGCAACCTTGGAAGGACTTACTTCTCTATGCTAAGAAATTTGGAAGATAGGACCTGTCCAATTGACAGGAAGAGATCTATATTTGCACCCATTACAAAGAAAGATAATCCAGAAGAATGTGGAAATTATTGAGCAATAGCATTAATATCACCCACAATTAAACTTTTACTAAAGAAAATTTTAAGATTTGCAGCAGTACATTGACAGTGAACTGTCAAAAATTCGAGCCAGATTCAGAAGGGTATATGGAAGAGCTCTGGTAGCATAGTGGCTAAGGCACTTGACTGCTAACCAGAAGGCAGGCAGTTCAAACCCACCAGCCACTCCTCAGAAGGAAGGTTGGGCAATCCTACTTCTGTAGTGATACTGCCTCAGAAACCCAAGGAGGGGTCGCTATGAGTCGGGGCTGACTCGATGGCAAACAACAACAACAACAATGGAACAAAAGATAGAGCTGATATCACATGGATCTTAGTTGAAAACAGAATATCAGAAAGATGTTTATTGTGTTTTACGGACTATGTTATGTAAAGGGCTTTGACTGTGTGTATCATAACAAATTATGCATAATGTTTGGAAGAATGGGAATTCCAAAACACACTATGTTCATGTGGAATCTATACATAGACCAAGAAGAATTTGATTGAACAGAAAAAAAAAGATACTTGTTCTGGTTATCTAGTGCTGCTCTGACAAGAATATATCACAAATGGGATGGCCTTAACAAACAGGAGTTTATTCTCTTACATTTTGGAGGCTTTAAGTCCAAGTTCAAAGTGCCAGGCTCTAGGAGCTGAGTGAAAGCCCCTCAGCCTTGGGCTTCAGCTCTGCCTCCAGCTCCAGACCCACTGAAGCTAGAGGTTTTTCTTCACTCAGACAGCTGTTGGTTGCTGAGGCTGACAAACCCAAGGTTGACAGGTAGAAAGGCACAGTCCTGATGTTACCAAACCACATGGTAGACCATTAATTTAAGTCCATTTTAAGTCCCAAGGTCAGCAGGGCATGGCAGGCCGCTGAACAATGACATGGCTCTATGCAGGGTCCAAGCGTATCATAAGCTAGAGACTATCTGCAAGGCTTCTCCTTATATATAGGAAGCGGACCACATCCCAAAGGTAGCTATTCAGCTGCTTATGGTAGATCCCACCATGGAGTTGATTGCCAGTCTCATCATGGGAATAACTACCACCAGTTGCCCAGCCAAGTTGACACACAAACTGAACTACCACAATATGGCATGGTTTCAAACCAGGAAAGTATACAACAGGTTTATACCCTTTCACTATACTTATACAACCTGTATGCTGAGCAAATACTCTGAGAAACTAGACCATATGAAGAAGAATGCAGCATCAGAGTTGGAAGGAGACTCATTAACAACCTGCACCATGCAGACGATACAACCTTGCTTGCTGAAAGTGAAGTGGACTTAAATACTAATGAAGATCAAAGACTACATCCTCCACTGTGGATTACACTTGAACATAAAAATAAACAAAAATCCTCACAACTGGACCAATGAGCAACATTATGATGAATGGAGGAAATACTGAAGTTGTCAAAGATTTCATTTTACTTGGATCCACAAGTAACACTCATGGAAGCAGCAGTCAAGAAATCAAATAACATATTGCATTGGGCAAATCTGCTCCAAAAGACAAATTTAAAGTGTTTTAAAGCAAAGACATCACTTTGAAGACTAAAGTGCACCTGACCCAGGCCATGGTATTTTCAATCACCTCATATGCATGTGAAAGATGTACAATCAAGAAGAAAGACCAGAGAAGAATTGATACATTTGAATTATGATATTGATGAGAATATTGATTATATTCGAAAGAAGTGTAGCCAGAAGCCCCCTTAGAAATGAGATTGGCAAAAATTCATCTCACATGCTTTTGACATGTTGTTAGGGAGTGAATAGTGTCCTCCCAAAATAAATACCTAAGCCATGATTCTCAATATTGCATGATTATTTTACATTTTTTTTTCCCAATTGTCTGATGTAATTATCTTAAGTGTTGTAAATCCTAACCTCTATCATGTTAATGAAACAAAATTAGAGGCAGGTATGGTAATAAGGTAGGATATAATTTGTAGCATTAAGTTGCTTCTTGAGTCAATCTTTTTGAGATATTAAAGAGATTGGGGATTTGAGGAACCTGATTACAACCAAGAAAGAAGAGCCAGGAACAAAGTACATAACTTGGTCCCAGCTCTGCACTGAGAACCTCCTAAAACTAGGGGATGACTGATGCCAAAACACATGTAGATCTGCAAGGAATGTCAAGCCCACTGATGTTAAAAGGAAATGAGGAACTTTTTTGAGAGCTGACAGAGAAAGAATGCCTTCCCTGCAGGCAACAATCTGAATTAGAACTTCTAGCTTCTTAAACTGTGAGAGAATAAATTTATTTGTTAAAGCCATCCATTTGTGATATTTCTGTTAAGCAGTACCAGATAATTAAGACACATGTTATCAGGAGGACCAGTTCCTGGAGATGGACAACATGCTTGGTAAAGTAGTAGTTGTTGTTATTTGCCGTTGAGTCAGACATGACTCATAGCGACCCCTCCTTGGTTTTCCGAGGAGGTATTACTATGGAAGTAGATTGCCCAACCTTCCTTCCAAGGAGTGGCTGGTGGATTTGAACCTCCAGCCTTCTGGTTAGAAGTCAAGTGCCTTAGACACTACGCAACCAGAGTTCCTTGGTAAAGTAGAGGGTCAGCAAAAATGATGAAGGTCTTCAATGAGATGGATTGACACAATGGCTGAAACAATGGGCTCAAGCATAGCAATAATTGTGAGGATGGCCCAGGACCAGGCAGTGTTTCATTCTGTTGTACACACAGTTGCTACAAGTCAGAAGCAACTCAATAACTCCTAACAACAACAACAATAAACTTAGCAAATCCACTGACAATACACTTTTACTCAGACCCCAACTGAAACAACAATAGTAAGCACTTAATGAATTGATATCACATTTTATGTCTTTCTAGACATTACTTGATGTTTTGTTGTTTGCTGGTGCTTTTAGAAATCTCCCTTGTTGATAATGTATTTGTGTTGCTTCCAAACCTAATTTGGCTTTCAGCAAAGCCTTTGAATTTTTTATAATAAAGTCATTTACAGATGCCAGTAGATAAATTAGCACCACAAATGCAGCTAAATTGCATAATTACATCAATTGATTTTGTGTTAGCCTTCAAGATATATAGATACCTGGTGGCATCTCTGTCAAAGGAAGGCAGAAAGAGTCAAAGCCCTTTGATATCCAGAAAATGGGAAAGCCTGTCAAGGGACCAGAGAAAAAAGATAATACTCAGATGAAATTGCTACCTGTTCATTGATGTTTAACAGAATGATATCACTTGTCCATGCATTTAAATACATGTGAATGCTAACACACACACACATACACACACACACACTTATCCCATTGTTCTGGTTACCTAGTACCATTCTGACAAGAATATACCACAAATGGAACAGCTTGAACAAACAGGAGTTTGTTCTCTTACAGTTCAGGAGGCTAGAAGTCCGAGTTCCAAGTGCCAGGCTCTAGGGGCTGTGTGAAAGACCCTCGACCTTGGGCTTCAGCTCTGCCTTTTGTTCCCAGTACATTGAAGCTGGAGGCATCTCTTCACTCAGGAAGCTACTGGCTGCTGAGGCTAACAAACCCAAGGTTGACAAATAAAATGACACAGTCCTGATGTTACCAAACCACATGGCAGGCCATTAATCCAAGTCCATTATAAGTCCCAAAGTCAGCAGGCTGCTGAACTCAGCTACATGCAGGGTCCAAACATGCAGTAAGCTAGATACCACTCCCAAAGCTGCTGCTTATATACGGGAAACAGACCACAGACCACATACCCAAAGGCAGCTACTTAGCTGCTCACGGTAGATTCCACCATGGAGTTGATTACCAGTCTCATCATGGGGAATACTACATGCAGCTGCTCAACCACTCAACCAGGCCCAGCCAAGTTGACACAAAAAACATGAGCACCACACCCATAAACATTTTTTTTTTTTTTTAAGGAAACACCTGACCATACAAGATTCAATTAGAACTATTGGCCAAAATTTACCCTGACATGTTTACCTTTGCATATGTTGTTGCTGTTGTTATTTGCCATCGGGTCAGACCCAACTCAGTGACCCCTCCTTGGGTTTCCGAGGTAGTGTCACTATGGAAGTAGATTGGCCAGTCTTCCTTCCGAGGAGTGAATTACTAAGGTGAAAATTAAGTTGCATTTTAATTAAAGAGATTTGTTTTTCATTTTTTAATTTTTTTTCTGTCTTTCCAAAAGATTTATGCTTTTCAGCATACATAGAATATTTCAGGATTAATGTGGCCCTTGTGGAATTTCTCCAAATTCATCCAGAGTACATTGTTGTTGTTGTTGTTGTTGTTATGTACCATTGAGTTGGCCTCAACTCATAGCCACCTCTCCTTGGGTTCCAAGGAAGTATCACAATGGAAGTAGATTGCCCAACTTTCCCTCCAAGGCAGAGTACATAGTATTTTATTTAGCTCTCTATCTTGATTCAAAACTCTTAGGGAATTCTACACTATATATACTAAGATTGTAGATATAGAAAGATTTGACTTGTCATTGGAAATGATCAGGTTTGAAATCTCTTGAGAATAAAGGAAAAACAACTTCCTGGTCCTGTGATGTAGAGAAAATCATATTATTAGTACAACTCATGCTGACTTGCCTTTGGGGCTACTTGTACCAAATGATCCTAAAGTGCTTTTAAAGCAAGCTTCTAGAGTGTTTTAAATCCTAGAGTCACTTTTCCTCAAATTGAAATGAAACTATTTATGGAATAAAAATGTCATTTTTTCTCAGAAAAGAATATCACAGAAAGATTAAATAGAAGGAAATAAACTAAAGAAATAAGCTCAATATTTAATATTTAAATACATCAAATCCCTCTTAAAAGTGAAGTAACATTACTAGTTTAAAAAGAAAAAATGTAGTTGAAAGATCAAAAGCTTGAGGTGCACATCAACTTGGATTCAGTTTTTAGCTTTAATATTTACTTAACTCTCCTTCTTAACTTCAACATTCTTAATTTTTCTCCTCTGTCAAAACTTGGCAAGAATATCCACCTTATATGATTATTGTGGGAAATGGAGTAGCATATGTAAAATGAATGGGTTGGCACAAATAAGCATCAGTAATGACATTTTCTATTACTCTATTACTAAACAAAGCATATGTGGTTGACTCTGTGCTATGCCCTTTATGTGCCCCTTCAGGACCAAGGAATTTAGTCTTATAGCTACTAGAGGTGCTGCCAACTGACAATCCTTAACGGTTAGCCTTCAGGTAATGGAAGCCCCATTGTCCAAAGTCAAGAACCCTTCCCAGAGACAGCCTACATCTGAAGACTGGTTGATGAAAGTTTACAAAGGCCTAGCCACTTGGCTCTAGCTCCAGCAACTCTGAAATTCCTTCTTTCTTTTATTCCTTACCTGGGCTTCCCTGACTCTTTTTTGTGACTATAGAATAACCCATCTGCCTGTTTCCTTTCTCCTAATTAGAAAAAAAAAAAAAAAAAAAAGAAAGAAAAAAATCCCTGCTATTGAGTGGATTCTGACCCATGTCAACTCCCTTGGGTTTCCAAAGCAGTAAATCTTTACAAAAGTAGATTGCCTCATCTTCCCTCCACGGAGCATCTCATCGGGTGTGTTTGGACTGTCAGCCTCTGGTTAGCAGTCAAATGCCTTAGACACTGCACCAACAAGGCTCCTTTTCTTTCTCCTAACAGGTGTTAACCCCAAGAACAAACCTCTAAACAACCTCCTGGAGCTGATTGCTACTTCAGATCATGCTTCCCAGGGAACTGGAATCTAACCTTGCTATAAAGTCTACTTTTAAATATATATCACATTTCTTTTGGTTAGATTTCCTTATTTATTTAACATTATTTTTTCAGAAGTGTCACTCGTGAATACTATGTAATTAAAATTTGCTTTTCATCCAGTATGACAATTTTTATTTATCCACTTGTATATTTAATTCATTTATATTTTAAATAATTATATATTTGGCTTTAAATCTATTTTTTACTATTTGTTTTGTATTTTCACTCACCAGTTTTTGTTTGTGTGTGTTTGTCTCTTTCTTTCAGATTAAATATTCATTTTTTCCTCTTAAGGAACTTGTTATTTAAATATTGTTTACCTATTTTTACATTAGTGCTTATTTATCAGTGCAAATTTGTCTTTCCCTACATTCTATACAATATTAAAACTTAAAATCCTATAAACCTAGTCTTTTATCCCTTGCTTTTATGATATCATTCTTAAATATTTTAGCTATATGTATATTTATAAACCTCACAAAACATTCTTTTGAAAAAAATTGTTCTTTGGGTACAAATTTACAAAGCAAATTTGATTTACATTCAACAGTTCATGCACATTTGACTTCATGGCTCCAATTACAATCCCAGCCATAAAAAACTCTCCTCCCCTCCCTGTCACTACCACCTCCCTCTGCCCTTAACTATGCATTCCTGC
This sequence comes from Orycteropus afer afer, assembly GCF_000298275.1. Taxonomy (NCBI): domain Eukaryota; kingdom Metazoa; phylum Chordata; class Mammalia; order Tubulidentata; family Orycteropodidae; genus Orycteropus; species Orycteropus afer. The sequence continues at coordinate 4,931,827 of NW_006921848.1, read as the reverse complement.
CTGTCTGGCTTTCCCTCTATGTGAATATTGTCATCTGGTGTCTCATGGCTGATTGATCTAAGAGGTCCCTCTCCCTAGAGTAGGAGTGTGCATCACCCTGGGGTAGGTGCTCTGCATGTAGGTCTTTCTACTGTTGGGCTGAGAGTCAATCCATGGAAGTGAATCCATTTCTGGGCCCAAAGGGTAACCCTGGGTCATGGTCTTCGGGATTCTACCAGTTTCTATCTGACCAGTAACTCTGGTCATTTTTGTGTTTTTAAATTTTGTTCCACATTTTTCCTCCCACTCTATCCAGGATGGCCAGTTTTGATCCCTTTCCAAGCAGTTGGCATTGAGAGCTGGGTACCATCTAGTTCTTCTGGTCTCAGGGTCACGAAGGCTGAGGTCCTTGTAGTCCATCTTGTTTCCAGATGCCTTTGATTTTCTCCACTCTTCTTTGCTTCAGACAAGAGACCAACAGTTACGTCACAGATGGGCACTAGAAAGCTTTTAAAACTCTAGTTGCTACTCACCGAAGTAGGTTGTAGAACAAGATTACTATATACTGTGTTCTGCCAATTGAGCATGACATCCCCTGAGACTTTGGTGCCTAGCTCCAAAGTCAAGTGATTCTCTCGCTCAAAGTGTTTGGTTGTCTCAGAGAAATTACCCCAACTCTGCCTCTGTTGCTTCTGTAACATGTTGTTGTTGTGTGCTGTTGAGTCAGCCCTGACTCACGGCAACTCTTCCTTGGGTTTTCGAGGCAGTATCACTATGGAAGTAGTGGCTAATTTTATAGCATAAGTACATACGTAAGATTATCTTCTGCAAAATCCACCCTTGCTCTAGGCTATATTCCTGTTCATCTACCGCCATCTGTTCTCATCTGTCTATGTGTTTATCTATGACCTGGTGTTTGGTACTAGTGGTAGTGCAGTATTGTGCATGTAATAGTATTTGCTTCTGTTGTCTATCTTTTATATGTATGTTTCAGTGTCTATCTTTCTGCAATGTCATCATGCTAGTCAGACTCTTTCCATACTGTCCCTCTCCTCACCCAAATCAACATGTGACCCCCAAAAGTCCAAAAATTTCCCTGGCCTTCCCATCCATCCCTGGTTACCAACAAAGTGAATTTCCTTCCCTGAGTAAACATTTTCTTAGTTTTTTACAATAATGGGCTCATACAATATTTGTCCTTCTGTGATTAATTTATTTCACTCAGCTTAATATACTCCAAATTTATACACATTGTGAGATGATTCATGAATTTTTCATTATTCTTCAATGTTGCATAGTATAACATTATGTGAATGTACCATACATAGTTTGGTTATCCATTCTTCTGTTGATGAGCATTTAGGTTGTTTCCATCTCTTTGCTAGAGTGAATTGTGCTGTGATGAACATGAATGTGTATATGTCTGTTCATGTCCTGTTTCTCACCTCTTTAGGATATATTCCTAGCAATGGAATTGCTACATCAAATGGTGTTTCTATTTTCATCTTTTTAAGGAAACACCATAACATTTTACACAGTGGCTGTATCATTTTGCAGTGCTACCAGCATTGTTTAAGAATTCCAATCTCTTTGCACCCTTGCCAACATTTGTTATTTTCTGTCTTGTTGAACTTTGCTATTATTACTGGGGTAAGATGATATCTCATTGTTGTTTTGATTTGCACCTCTCTAATGGCTAATGATCATGAACATTTCCTCATGTATTTGTTGGCTGCCAGTATATTTTCTTTAATAAAGTGCCTTTACATGTCCAATGCCAACTTTTGAATTGGGTTGTTTATCTTTTTGGTGCTGAAATGTTGAAGTTTTCTATAAATTTTGGAGATAAGTCCCTTGTCAGATACGTCATAGCCAAATATTTTCTCCCATTCTGTATGTTCTCTTTTTACCCTTTTGGAGAAGTCTTTTGATGCACATAACAATTTAAAAGGTCCCAAACATCTAGTTTCTCTTCTGCTGCTTGTGCATTTTGGGTTATGCTTGATGGTCTATTTATGCCATAGACTAGGGACCCTATATTTGCACAAATTTTATCTTTGATGAGCTTTATAGTTTTGGATTTTACATTTAAGTCTTTGATCCAACTTGAGTTTGCTTTTGTGTGTGGGGTGACATATGGGACTTCTTTCATTTTTATGCAAATGGAATATACAATTTTGCCAACACCATTTGTTAAAGAGGCTATTTCTTCCCCATTTAATGGGTTTTGGCCTCTGTCAAAGATCAGCTGTTCATAAATGGAAGGACTATTTCTGGACTTTTGATTCTGTTCCATTGGTCTATCTGTCTATCATTGTACCAATATCATGTTATTTTGACTACTGTATAGTAAATTTTGAGATCCTAGAGTGTAAGATCTCCTATTTTGTTTTTCTTCTTCAGAAGTGCTTTGTTAATCCAAGGTCTCTTTCCATTCCATATGGAATTAGTGTTTGGTTTTTCTATGTCCTTAAAAAGCATTGATGGAATCTGGATCTGGATTGCATTGAATGTGTAGATTGCTTTGGATAGTATTGACATTTTCACACTATTCAGTCTTCCTATCCATGTTCTGCAATGTTAAGTGGCTAATTTAGGAGCACACGTGTATATGTAAGATTATCTTCTGCATGTTGTAAGAACAGAGCATGTTCTTCCACTCATATGGATCCCTTGGTGGTGTAGTGCCTAAGGCATTTGACTGCTAACCAGAAGTCTGGCAATTCCAACCCACCAGCCACTCCTCAGAAGGAAGGTTGAACAATCTACTTCTGTAGTGATACCATCTCAGAAACCCTAGGAGGGGTTGCTATGAGTTGAATCCAACTCCACGGCAGTGGGTGGGTTTTTTAGTGTTTTATAGTTTTCTTTTATAGGTCTTTTGTGTCCCTGGTAAGATTTATTTCTGAGTATTTTATCTTTTTGGTATCTATTATAAATGGTATTTTTTCCTTATTTCCTTTTCAGAGGCTGTTTGTTGATGTAGAGGAATCCAACTGATTTTTGTATGTTGACATTACATACTGTCACTTTTCTGAACTTATCTATTAGTTTCAGAAATTATTTTGCTGAGTCTGTTGGGTTTTCTATGTATAGGATCACATCCTCTTCTTTGTCAATTTGAATTCCTTTCATTTCCCTTTCCTGCCTATTATTTGCCCTGACTAGGACTTAGAGGGCATCCTTGTCTGGTTCCCATTTGCAAGGTGAATGTTTTGAGTCTTTCTCCATTAACAATAATGTTGGTTGTTGGTTTTGCGTATATGACCATTATTATGTTGAGAATTTTACCTTCTATCTTTATTTTGCTGAGAGTTTTTATCAGGAATTGGTGTTGGATTTTATCAAATGTCTTTTCTGTGTCAATTGATATAATCATATGGCTCTTCTCTTTTGTTTATGCGATTGATTACATTGATGGTTTATCTGATATTGAACCATCCTTGCCTACCTGGTATGAATCCCACTTGGTCAAGATGTATTATTTTTTTTTGATATGTTGTTGGATTCTGTTGGCTAGGATTTTGTTGGAGATTTTTGTGTCTATATTCATGAGGGATGTTGGTTTGTAGTTTTCCTTTGTTGTGGTGTCTTTCCCTGGTTTTGGTATCAGTGTTATGCTTGATTCATAGAATGAATTTGGGTGTATTCCATCTTTTTCTATGTTCTGGAATAGTTTGAGTAGTAAAGGTGTCAGCTCTTCCTTGATCATTTGATAGAATTCTCCACTGAAGCCATCTGAGCTAGGACTTTTTTTGTGGGGATCTTTTTTTTTTCCACAACCTGCTCAATTTCTTCTTTTGTTATGGGTCTGTTCAAGTATTCTATCTCAGACTGGATTATTATAGGTAGGTCTTGTGTTTCTAGAAACTTGTCCATTGCTTCTAGATTCTCAAATCTGTTGGAGTTCAGTTATTTGTAATAGTCTGTTATCATCTTTTTTTTTATTTCAGCTGGTTCTATTGGGATACCACCCTTCTGAAGGGTGGCTGGTGGGTTTGAACCACTAGACTTCTGGTTAACTGTCAAATGCCTTAGGCACTATGCCACCAAGGGATCCACATAATTGTCACAGAAGATAATTGTTTGTGTTATTTGCATCTTCTCTTTCTTTTCTTAAATTTGTTAGTGGTTTGTCCATTTTGATAATCTTTACAAAGCATCAGCTTCTTGTTTTAGTTTTCACTATTTTTTTTTTTTTTCCCTGCTTTGTTTATTACTGCTCTGATCTTCATGATTTCTTTAATTCTGGATACTGTAGGTTTCTTCTGTTACTCTTTTTCTAATTATTGGTGTTATTAAGTTAAAGTGTTGATTTTGATTCTTTCCTCTGTTTTCATTTGTGCATATATTGCTAAAAATTAACCTCTGAATACTGCATTTGCTGTGTTCTAAAGGTTTAGATAAGTTGTATCTTCATTGTTATTTGTTTCTAGAAAATTTCATTCCACACTTTATTTCTTCTGTTACCCAGTAGTTTTACAGAAATTTGTTATTCATTTTCCACATATTTGATTTTTTTTTCCCTTGGTCTCCCTATTATTAGTTTCTCATTTTATAGCATTGTGATCTGAGAAGATGCTTTGTAGTATTTCAATGTTTGTGAATTTATTGAGCTTGTTTTGTGTTCTAACATGTGGTCTATTCTGGAGAATAATCCATGTGCAATGGAGAAGAATGTGTATTGTGTGTTTGTTGGATGGAGTGCTTTGTATATGTCTATGAGGTTAAGTTGGTTAATTGTGTTGTTGAGTTCTTCCTTGTCTTTGTTGAGTTTTTTTTTCCTAGTTGTTCTGTCCCTCCTTGAAAGTAGTGTGTTAAAGTCTCCTACTACTATTGTAGAGTTGTCTATTTTTCCTTTCAATTCAGTTAATATTTGCTTTATGTATTTTGGAACTCTTTCATTGGTTTCATAGATATTTATTATGGTAATGTCTTCTTGGTCAATTGACCCTTTTAGCATCTGTTCTATAAAGACAGTGACCTGTCTTCCTCTCCATTTGGAAGTTTTGTAATGAAAACTTGTATTTCCTCTATTTGTTTTGTTGCTGGTTTTGTCTGCAGATTGACTCCCTTTTTTTTCTAAGTACATTTTTTTGTGAACTTATTTTGAGCATCTCTTTCTTGTTTGGTTTCTAAGTGGTGGTGTCAAGTGTTTTGATTTCAATTTGTTGTTCTCTATTGTGGGTTCTCTATTAGAAGGACTCCCTTTAGCATTTCTTGTCTTGTTTTCACAAATTCTCTTAATTTCTGTTTGTCTGGTAATATCTTGATTTCACCCTCATATTTGAGGGACAGTCCAGTTGGATACAAAATTCTTGATTGGCAATTCTTTCCATTTAATGGTTTTTATATTCATCCTATTGTCTTCTTGTGTGCATGGTGTCTGCTGAAAAATAAGAGCTATCTATGGTAAGTGACATTTCATTATTCCTGAACTGCCCCCAAGATTCTTTCTTTGTCATTGGTTTTGTAAAGTTTGATTATGATATGTCTTGGTGACTTTCTCTTGAGATCTATCCTGTATAGGGTTTGTTGAGTTTCTTGGATGGTTATCTTTTTATCCTTCATGATGTGGGATAAATTTTCTGTTAGCAAGTCTTTGATTATTTTTGTGTGTTTGTTTTATGTTTTTTTGCCTCCTCTTGTTCTGGTATTCCAATAAGGCATATTTTGTTTCTTTTCATGTCATCCCATATAACTTTTAGGCTTTCTTCATTTCTCCTAAATCTTTGTTCTGATTTTTCTTAATACAGGCTGGCATCAAGGGATTAGTCTTCTAGCTGGGAAATGTGTTCTTCACCCAGTTCTAGTCTACTCTTTTTTCCTTCCACTGTGTTATCTATCTTCATAATTTTAGTGTTCATCTTCTGGATTTCTAATTGCTGTTTTTCTATGAATTCTAATTGTGTATTTATCTTGTTATTCTCTTGAATGATTTTCCTGAATTCTTCCAGGGTACTCTCTGTCTCCTCATTGTTTAAGTTTCTCATTTCCTTGAGCTCTTGGAGGGTTATATATATATTTGTTGTTGTTGTTGTGTGCCGTCAAGTTAGCCCCAACTCATAGCAACCCCTCCTTGGGTTTCTGAGGCAGTATCACTACGAAAGTAGATTGCCCAACCTTCCTTCCGAGGAGTGACTGGTGGGTTTGAACCTCCAGCCTTCTGGTTAGCAGTTAAGTGCCTTAGGCACTATGCTACCAGAGCTCCCTTTATATATATATACCTTCTGAATTTCTTCCCAGTTAGTTCTACTGCCTGTTCTTTTTCCACAATAGATAATTTAGTCCGTACTTTTATTTCTATTATCTTTCCTATTTTTGTTTGTTTGTTTGATTTGTGCTTGTCTGTAATTTCCTAAACATTTTGAAGATATTGTCTTTAATTGTTAGTTATGTATTGATTTGTTTCACACTGATTTTATGTTTTACTATATCTAAAAGTGTGGAACAGCTATAGTTTTTGGTTATTAACTCAGCTGTATTGAGTCACTCTCCAGCTCTCTCTGTGTTGGTGGAATCACTGGTGGGGATGTGGGTGCAAGTCTCTGTTCATTGTGAAGAGGATTTGGAGTTGTGACGAGCAGATATTGTCCACCATTTGTTGTTGATACTGTGGCACAGGAGCTATTGGTGTTACCTGTCTACTGGGTGAGGTGTTCAGTGTAATAGCTCTGGTTATCTGGAAGTTTAATTTGTTCTTCCTTTTGGATGAGGTGTGTGTGTGGCGGGGGGGGGCGAAGGAGGGAAGTACCAGAAATGAACCCCAGGAGAGAAAGGCTGGACAAGTTTTCCATGTTTGGAGTGAGATAATTCAGTCAGCAATGCAGGCACAGGCAGGGTGGCCTGGGCCCTTCTGAGACCACATCTGTTGCTGATGATTCCAAGCTGTCGAAGACCCACAGTTCCAAACTGACAGATGCCCCAAAGGATAAAGTGCTACCACTTTCTGAGTGTATCAACAAGCCACAAAACTCAGTACACAGATCCACTCTGCTCCAAAAAGGGTTACCAAGGGTTAGACTCAAGCCCACTGCAGTGCACCCATTCCAACGCTCTACCTACTTGAAGGAGTTTCTCCCTTTCCGTCACTCCCTTCTAGACATCTTGGCAAACCAAGCCAGAGGGGGGTTCCTGATTAATTTGCTGGTTAAATTATTGTTCATGCTCAGAGCCCATCCTACCTCGAAAAACTCCCAGTGTGGCTGTTCTGAGTGCCCAATGCCTGTGGGGTCAGTAATCTTTTTTTTTTTTTTTTTTTTTTTCCTTTCCTTTCCTGCTCCTCAACTTCTATTATGTTTCTAATGACTTCTCTCTGACTCCATCATCACCTCTGGCAGCTGGGCTGGTTTGTTTATTTTTCCCAGTTGTTTAATCTGCTCTCTTTCTTCACCTTCACTGAATCTAACACTTTGTCTTCTCCTCAGTTGCTCATAACTCCAGTATCATTATTTGTATCTGCTTTACCTAGTTACTCAGAATCTCAGTTGGAAGAGGGACTAAATGTGCATGCTATCTATACAACATCATCTTCCTTCCTCAAACATGATTATTCTTATTGTCTTTAAAGCCAATATTTATTTGTATTTTTACATATATTTATTGTTTCATTTGGTCTTCATTTCTGCCTGCATTTACATGTTTTGATCTGAGATCAGTTTCTATCTGCTTTAAGAACTATTTTGCTTGGTATCTCAACTAATCTAATCAGTTTTATATATGTTTATAAGTCTCTTGAAACTTATTTTGAATTGTACTTTTGCTGAGTATGCAAATAATGATTGACGATCATTTTCTTTTAGCTCTTTACACAGATCATTTCATTGTAGTTTGGGTTGTTATATTTAGGTTTCAGCGTCCCTGTGTGGTACAGTTAACACATTTGACACCTAACAAACATTTCAGGTTTAAGACCACCCAAAGCCACTGTGGAAGATAGAATTCAAAAATCCACTTCTCAAAAATCAGTCATTGAAAACTCTGTGGGGCACAGTTATACTCTAACACATATGGGGTCACCATTAGTTGGAATCACAGTTGAAGGTAATTGATTTTTATTTATGTTTAAAAGTCAGTTACTAGTCTTATTTTTGTTTGCTGGAGGATTGTTCATCTTTTTTTCCCATCTTTGGTAGTACTTAAGATTTTATTTTCATTATAACTTTCACCAATTTTACTATCATGTGCCTCAGTGTGGTCTTCTTCAAATTTATCTTGATTGGGGTTCATACTTTTTCACTTGTTAAATATAAACTTACATTGGTTTTGAGAAATTTTCACATCATCACTTCAAGCATTTCTTCTACTCCATTATTTTTCCTTCTCCACTTGTGAATCCAGCCATATGTAGGCTTGCCTTTTCTTTCTTTTTTATTGTGATTTGGGTGAAAATTTACACAGCAAAATTGGTTTTCTGTTCAACATTTCATATATATTTTGTCTTGTGATAACCCCTACAATGTAGTACCACACTTCTTACTTCCTCCCTGTGTTTACTGTTACCTTTCATCTTTCTTTCCTGTCACTTTCTGTCTTCTGAGCTTTATCCCTGGACAAATGGTATTTTTGTGATTGCCTATGTTGATTGTTCTAGTGAATGCATACTTTCCTGTTTTTATGGTTCACATTCTAGGTTTGTCTATCATTTGGCTGAAAGTTAAGCACAGGTTGAGTTCAGTCCCAACATAAAAGGGGGCAAAGTTATAAAAACTTCTTAGCTATAATCAAACTCTTTGAGGGGATGAGTTGCTGAGTCTGGGGGCTCAGGGCCATGGTCTCCTGAGAAACTAAGGTCAATTGGCATAATATAGCCCACAAAGAAAATCCTCTACATCCTAGTTTGGTGAATAGTGACTAGGATCTTAAAAGCTTGGACTTTTCTTTAGGTCTCAACGTAGCTCACAGTTTTTTATATAATTTCTATCTCTTGCTGTTCTGTGAAAACATCCATATTGTTATATATTAAAATATGAATCATATTTATATTGAAATACTTTTCTGTTCATTCCAATACCTAGATCTACTTTGGGTCTGCTTTATTATGTATGTGTGTGTGGGTGTGTTTGTTTAAGACAATTCTTTTTTTTAATGCTTATTTTACTATTGAATGCTGAATATTATAAGCTGTAGAGATAGATTAAGAGTCTGTGTATGGTATCTTTCTTCATAAAGGATTTTGTCATTAATGGGCAGTTAGTGTAGAAGCAGTTTACTTTAATCCATTTAGAACTGAACCAATATAAATCTCAGTTTCAATATTTATGAAAACAATTTAATATAAAGTACACTATTTCCTAGAATGTAGTCTTGAAGAGACAAACTGAAAGCATGGAGTGTTTACTCAATCCCTTCCATGTTGGTAGGTCTTGGACATACTTTGCATCTCTCTGGCTCCTTTAACGGTTAAATTCTCTACTCATATTTGCTTGTTAGCTTATCAGCTACAACTTGAGGATTGCAATTTTTAAGAGGGGAAAGAGTCATGAAATGTCAGGTTAATTTCCCTAAATTCCCTTTCTTGCCAGGGTCTTGGCCTATGAAGTCTTGGCTGTCTTCAAATAGATTAGTATTTTTGTTTTGTTTTGATATTTTATTTAATTTTCTAGGGATTCCCATTAAGAGGGATGGTGTATATAAGCTAATATATAGTAGAAAGAAGTAGAAATTTCAGAAACATTCATTTTTGTTTCTCTAGCACCTAGTAAAACGTCTGTTTTCCATAGTTGTGAAAACTATATCACAAAGACTATTATTGAATATTAAAGGGAAAGAAAAAAATGCAAATAAAGAAGTAAATGAAATAAAAATTTTAGTTTTATCATACCTGTCATCTATTTCTGGGTAACAAATTCAAAACTCAGTCAATTAAGACAAAATAATTTACTCTTTCTTATGTGTCTGCAGGAGTACTAAGGATTGATTAGTATAGGCTGGGCTTAGCTGGGTTGCTCTGCCTCTGTCTATAGGTCTGGTGAGGCTTAGGTCCTCAGTGAAGATTAGACTCACATCTAAACCAAGCCTTTGGTCTTCTTCATCTGGGTTCATTCTAGAATTCTTCCTAAAAGGCCAGCAACTACTTGGAAGAAACTTCTCTTATGGGATTGCAATTACAAGAGTATAGATCCAACTGGGCAAGTATTACCAAGGTTTTAGCCAAACCAAGGCAAATCATTGTGCCCAAAGTCATGGATCAGAGACTTCCTTGGAGATGAGATAATGGAAAGAATAATATTTTTGATCATCAATCACAACCATAGTTTTATTTAAATGTTACCAAGAATATTTGTGAAATAAAAAGCTAGTTATTTTCAGAAATATATAAAAACATTTTTCATGGAGATGTCAGAAATTCAAGAAGGTAAACCTAATTACACACATTGCTATTGCATAACATCTGTTAATATTCAATTGTAAGAGTATAGTAGCAAAGTGAAGAAAATGCAATAAAAAGAGATATGTGAAATAGGTAAATAGGCAAGGCTTTTCTTTTGCATAGGCACTGGGAATGTTTAAAATATGTTCAAAGGGCAAAATTATCAAGACTACATTTTAGACAATGTGGAAAAATTAAGGAGAATAGATGGTAAGGGATGGGGCTAATAGGATGTGAAGTTAGGAAGACAACTCAATAAAATCATTCTTTACAGTTTAAGCAAAAAATTATGATCATCTGAATAGATATACGGATAGTGAGAATATAGAAGATACAATAAATATGAAGGACATTAAGGATTTGTTCATTATCTTGACATGAATGGGACAGAAAGGGAGAATTAGGCTAATTCTCAGGTTTGGGTTTAGGTGGTTGCTTGGATGATCAGATTATTCATCATAAAAAAAGAGTTCTAGGGATGAAATTTTGTAAATTATTTTGTAAAAGATTAAGAAAAAATACTTAGGTTAAATAAATATTTGGGAATATAGTTTATTTTTTTTAGGATTTTTACCAGAAGGTGATATAGACAAAAAAAAAAATTAATTAACTTTGTTGTTAAGACTATTTCTAAAAACAGTGAAAGTCATGCTTAAAACAAGATTATTAGATCACTTGTAAATTAATATGGTCTGTGAAATACTTATATCCATCAGTCATCATGATTTTTGGAAGTTGACTGCATTAGTGACAACAGTCACTTCTGTTATTTTTGTATACTGATAGATAATGACATTAGGCTAGGATCCTTTAAGCCAAACTCATTATGCTAATATAGTATTTTTTCTTCATCTGTCTTCCTTGTAAGAAGGTTATATATCATGTGCATTTGTTGGTTCAAACCCACCAGCCACTCTTTGGAATGAAGATTGGGCAATCTACTTCCCTAGAAACACTGCCTTGGAAACACAAGGAGGGGTTGCTATCACGTGGAATCCACTTGACGGCAGTGAGTTTGGTTTGGTTTTGGTGCATTTTCTCAAGTCACCTGTACAATGAAAAATATCTCTAGGAATTATGTTTGGAAAAATAGAATCCATATGGTGATATGTGCTTATATGACAATACAAGGTACTTGAACTAATGTATCCTTAAAAAAAAAAAAGAAAAAAGAAAAAATAGTGGACTAGGCAGATATATTTCCTTGACACTCTACACCAAAGATTGGAGAAACCAAGTAAAACAGATGCAGATGATAATCCTGGAACACTGAGCTTTAAAAGAAAGGATAAAGGAACATATCAAACACTGATTAGAAGAAACTGAATGAAAACAGTGAAAAAAGAGACATACAGATTGCCCACTGGTTCAGCATAGCATGGTCCTCTTGAATTACTAAAAGCAGTATACCAGTCAGGGCACGAATCAAATAACTGATTCTGCTTGCCCAAGACTTCACTGGCACCCACACCACTGACTATTATCCAGAAAGGTGTGATCTCCCCCTTTACCCTACAGAGTCTTCTAGTGGCCCCAAACTCTCACTCTACTGGTGGCCTTTCAAGGCCCCATCCCATCTGGTGTTACACTTGAACTACTTCCCCCATAAGCACCCTACCCTATTGCTTCACTCTCCTAGAGGACTGAGGCATGCTCTGGCAGATTGTTCAATACTCACTGACTACCTCAGACATCTGTGGAACACATCTTCATGGGTCCCATGTGGCATAATCACAGCTCCATGGTTGACAGCACATGCTCCTTTTGGGTACAACCTATGTGGAAAATGGTATGCTACTTCCCTAAAAAGTTGGAAATAAAAAGACCATATGATCTAGCAATAATGCTACTGAATATGTATCCTACAGAAATAAAAGTCATGACATGAATATGCACAATCATGTGCATTGCTGCACTATACACAATAGCAAAAAGAAGGAAACTACTTAAGTGTCCATCAATAGATAAATGGGCAAACATTCTATGGTACATACTCACAGTAGAATGGTTGTTGTTGTTGTTATGTTACATGGAGTCATTTCTGACCCATAGTGACTCCATGCAAAGCAGAACGAAACACTGCCCAATCCCACACCAGCTCCATGATCCCTGCTATAATTGAGCCAATCATCGCAGCCACGGTGTCAATCCATCTCATTGAAGGCCTCCTCCTCTATTGTTGATGCTCCACCCTACCCAAACATGACATCCTTCTCCAAGGGATGATCCCTTCTGACAACATGCAAAATAGGTGAGACAAAGTCTGGCCATTCTCACTTCCAAGGAGCATTTCAGGTGCACTTCCTCTAGGACAGATCTGTTATTTCTTTTAACAGTCCATGGTACTTTCAGCATTCTTTGCCAGCACCACAACTCAAAAGCATGAACTCTTCTTCAGTCTTCCTTATTCATTGTCCAGTTCTCACATGCATATGAGGCAATTGGAAATATCATGGCTTGTGTCAGGCCCACCTTAG
>NW_006921848.1:4916951-4918354 GCF_000298275.1 Orycteropus afer afer | reverse complement strand
TGACAACAGCTATGATATCCCTTGTACCACGTCCTCTTCTAAATCCAGCTTGCACCTTTGGAAGTTCTCTGTCAATAAACTGCTGTAAACATTTTTAAATTATCTTCAGTAAGATCTTACTTGTGTGTGATATTAATGATATTGTTCTATAATTTCCACAATCTGTGGGATCACCTGTCTTTGGAATAGGTACAAATATGGATCTCTTCCAGTCAGTTGGCCAGGTAGCTGCTTTCCAAATCTCTTGGCATAACTGAGTCAGTGCCTCCAATGGGGCATCTATTTGTTGAAATATCTCAATCGGTATTCCATCAATTCCCAGAACCTTGTTTTTCTCCAATTCTTTCATTGCAGCTTTGACTTCCTCCTTCAGTACCATTGGTTCTAGATCATATGCCACTTCCTGAAATGGATGAAGATCGACCAGTTCTTTTTGGTACAGTGACTCTGTGTATTCCTGCCATCTTCTCTTGATTATTCCTGCATCATTCAATATTTTGCCCATAAATCTCTCAATATTGCAACTCGAGGCTTAATTTTTTTCTTAAATTCTTTAAGCTTGAGAAATGCTGAGCATGTTCTTCCCTTTGGTTTTCAAACTCCAGATCTTTGCACATTTCATTATAGTAATTGGTTTTGATTGCTCGAGCTGCTCTTTGAAATCTTCTGTTCAGATCCTTTATCTTGTCATTTCTTCCATTGGCTTTAGCTTCTCTCCACTCAAGGGCAAGTTTCAGAGTCTCTTCTGTCATCCATTTAGGTCTTCTCTTCCTTTCTCATCTTTTTAGTGATCTCTTGCGTTCTTCAAGGATAATTTTCTTGATATCCTCCCACAATTCTTCTGGTTTTCAGTCGTTGTTGTTCAATGCATCAATTCTATTCTTTAGATGATCTCTAAATTCAGGAGAGATATATTCAAGATCATATTTTGGCTCTCTTGGACTTGTTTGAATTGTCTTCAACTTCAAGTTGAAATTGCATATGAGTAGCTGATTGTCTGTTCCACAATCAGCTCCTGGCCTGGTTTTGGCTGAAGAGATTGAGCTTTTCCATCACCTCTTGCCACAGATGTAGTCAATCTGATTCCTCTGTGTTCCATCTACATGGAAGTCCACAGGTAGAACCGCCATTTGTGTTGTTGAAAAAAGGTGTTTGCAATGAACAAGTCGTTGGTCTTGCAAAATTCTACCATGCGAGTTCCAGCACTATTTTTGTCACCATGGCCAAATTTCCCAACTACCAGTAATTCTTCTTTGTTTCCAACTTTTACATTCCGGTCACCAGTGATAATCAACACATCCTGATTGCATGTTCGGTCAATTTCAGACTGCAGAAGTTGACAAAATTCTTCAATTTCCTCATCTTTGGCTTTGGTGGTTGGGGCATAAATTTGAATAATAGTC
>NW_006921848.1:4905835-4915586 GCF_000298275.1 Orycteropus afer afer | reverse complement strand
AATAATAACCTGCAAGTAGATACATAGATAGACACACAAGCTGAACTGGTTTGGATAGGTGAATGGGACTATATCCACAAATATATATGGGCTGAAAATATATGCACATACATACTAGTGCGTATGGTGCAGCAGGCGGCAAAGTTATGAAAACTTATAAGCCATAACCAAACATCTTAAGGGAATGGGTTTCTGAGCTATAGGGCTCAGCACTATAGTCTCAGGGAACATCATGATCAATTTGCATAACATAGTCCACAAAGACAATGTTCTACATCCTACATTGGTGAGCAGTGACTGGAGTCTGAAGAGCTCGTGAGCAGGAATCTAACTAATGGCCCCTAGCCATGTGAAGCAAAGAAAAGTGGGGAAAATTAAAGATGCATGGAAATAATTAGTGCAAACAACTAAAGAACTATGGAAACCACAGCCTCCATGATGATAAGAGCCGAACTAGACAATGTCCAGTGCCACTACAGACCATTCTCAAAGGAAACATGATAGGAGTCCTGAATAGAGCAGGAGAAAAATGTGGACTAAAACTTCAAATAATAATAATAATAATAAAAAGACCAGGCTTACTTGTCTGATGGAGACTGGGAGAACCCCAAAGACTATGATTCTTAGTCACCCTTCAAGCCTGGAACTGAACTCAACCCCATGGCTCAACTTTCTGCCAAACAACACACAAGTCTGAAAGGTGAACAAGAACACCAGAGAGAGATTTGCTCTTTAGAATAATCAACCATAAGAGATCAGAGGGGCAGCATTTGCCCAGGGAAAACTCTCAGAAGACAGGAAGAGACAGGAAAGAAGGACTAATGGAAATGGGAAACACAGGGAGGATTTGGGAAGAGTGCTGTTACATCATGGGGATGGCAATCAATGTCACAAAACAAAATGTGTACGGATAGTTGATTAGAAAACCAATTTGCTCTGTAAACTTCCACCTAAAAAAAACCCACTGCCATCGAGTTGGATCCAACTCGTAGTCATCTCTCCTTGGGTTTCTGAGGCAGTATCACTAAGGAAGTAGATTGCCCAACCTTCCTTCTGAGGAGTGGCTCGTGAGTTTGTACCGCCAGCCTTCTGGTTAGCAGTCAAAATGCCATAGGCCTACACTAAGAGATAGGTCAGTGCAAAATGATCAAGGCAAAGGAAGATATTGGGAGCAGCACAAGAGTTAAAGACAACAAAAGTAAATACTATTACAAATACAACCATGGAATAATAGTAATAATAATAACCTGCAAGTAGATACATAGATAGACACACAAGCTGAACTGGTTTGGATAGGTGAATGGGATTATATCCACAAATATATATGGACTGAAAATATATGCACATACATACTAGTGCGTATGGTGCAGCAGGCGGCAAAGTTATGAAAACTTATAAGCCATAACCAAACATCTTAAGGGAATGGGTTGCTTAAAGCTCCCTATTATTTTTCCAATAATATTGAGAATGGATTACTCAAGCAGGTACAACCATAGACCCCGGTGTTCCTTTATTACTTTTAGAGGTCTACCAGGTCAAATATGTTTTCATAGTGCCTTAGTTTTCTAGGGCTGCAGTAGCAAAATATCCCAAAGCACACAATATTAAAGAACAGGGACTTATCTCTACAATTCCAGAGGCTAGAAGTTTGAATGAGGGTATTACTAGGACTATATTTTCTCCCTATTGACTCTAGGGGAATATCCTCCTTGTCTCTTCCAGTTTCTGATAACCCTAAATATGTCCTAGTTTTCCTTGCCTTGTAGATACGTCTTATTCCTGTGTGTGCATGTGTTTGTGTGCTTGTACATGTGCATTAGTGTGTGTGTACATGTGTTTACTCCTTTTCCTTGTCTGCTCTCTCCTTTTATAAGACATCTCTTGGAAAGGATTAGCACTGAGATTCTATACCTGTATGATTTTGTTAACAAATAACATTTGCTAGAAAAACTATGTTTTCCCAAAAAAGTTCATATTCACAGGAATAGGGATTAAGGCATTGAAAGATAGCTATTTTTCATTAAAATATGCTGTAACTCTTAAATATTTAATAGATTGGTGCAAAAATTTATTGTTGTTATTGAATGTGTTATTTTAAGTGAATTAACACATAAAGATGCTTTTATAAAAATCTCTTAGTATCAATAGATATAATCCATATAACACAAGTATATTAGGATCTTCAATAATTTTTATGACTGTGCAGGGGTTCTAAGACTAAAATTTTCAGAACTTCTGCATTAACCAGTTCTTACGTAGGAGTAAAACTAAGAAAAAGGGAGTACCTGGAAAGAATGTGCATACTTCTTTATTGTTGTTCAATATGTGCCTAGGATATTGTCTAAGGTTCAAAATATTAAACTACAATTATTAACTGTATGTCTTAATTTCTATACAATAGTATAAGCTGGAACACTAAGTCTAAGATCTGAATATCCTTGAAACCAAATTCCTTGAGTAGCTTTTATAGTCCCTCCAAGGATATTGTTGAATTTCCATTATTTGGAAACTTCCCATATTACCTAGTAAGCTATTATCATTCTCAGAGTTGTCTAATAACATGCTTCTTAATTGCTGCCTGCCTTTTAAATCACAACATCTTTAATCCTCTACCAAGGGAAAAAACAATACCCTCCTGAGGCTACCAATGATTCTCAGAATTTTCTTCCTGAATTCAAGGGTATTTTGTGGTCTTCTTAAAGGACTTTTACGAACTTTTAAATATGAGAGTCTCCTCTTTGAAATACTTGTCCTTCAGCTGTACAAATAGTTCTGCAAATTACTTTGACAGTGTAGAGAGTCCCTTTGAATTATTCAGAACTTTTTGTGGAGTTATGCACGTCTGTATTTATAGTCACTAGATTGTGACTTAATGGTGATTTGGCTTAATTCATCTGTGAATAAAAAGTTATGCTAAGAAATTAGTCTTTGGCATTGCCTAGACCTTGGATCAAATTCCACATCAGACATTTCCTAGTCCATAACAATACAGAAATCTCACAACTCTGAAACTTATTTTCCTCTACTGTACCATGGAGATAACAGTAACTATTTAATGAATTTGTGTGAAAATGAAATAAGACACCATAAGAAAGTCAGTTACATTTAAGTAAGAAAGCTACTCTTATCATATTAGGATTTTTTTTTTCTTTTTTCTCTATCCTTCATCTTTGCATGTGTCTATTTAAATATATCAGGAAAGAAGGAGAAACTTCTGCTCAATTTTATGAAAAATCAGTATTTCTGACCAAATTTTCAGCCTTGGTTGAGACTAAAATATGAAACAGATGTGCTTTGTTTTCCTTTAATGACCTCCTTCTACTTTCTTGATTTCCATGATCAGATCACTCATTAACTACCCTGCTTGTGGCTCTTGGTTTATTGATGCATTTTTTTCTCCATTATTATCCATCTTTGGATACTAAAGACAAAAAGTTTGTGTGGGTCTGGCCACACATCCAAGTGGCATGAAATACATCGGTCCTTTTGCTGAAAGTTCTAGAGAGAAGGAATATTTTTATACAGATGCATTATAACTCAGCATCCACTCTTTTTTTTTTTTTTTTCCCTTTAAACACTCTTAATGTACATGGGGTGCTAAGGACTTGAGGACATTGAGTGGAATACAATGCTCTGATTTTATCTATCTGAGTCTTAGATCACTCTTAGCTCTTGTACTACAGAGATCCTGCCAGTGAGACTACCAAGGAGTACCAAAAACAAAACAAAACAAAGAAAACCTCACTGCCAACACATCAGATCCGACTATAGTGACCACCCCTTGGGTTTCCCAGACAGTATTTCTACAGAAGTAGATCACCCAACCCTCCTTCCGAGATTCTCTCAAGACTATGATTTCTTTAAGAGCAGAGGGTAGGCCTTTATCACCTCTGTAGATGTCAAGAAATATTTGCTGGATTAAAATGGAGGCTTGATATCTCTTTATGGAAACTTCTTAGCCTTAAGCATCTCCATCCACAGAAAAATGGTAAAAAATATACAATAATATTAATCAATTAATCAATTAACAAATATTAGTGTTGTCTGTCATACCCTATCTAGATCATCTTTCCCAGACAGTATCGTGAGTGCCAGATATGTATGCACACATTTTTCTGATCCAAATACACACACCCATTAGAAGTACTACTAGCCTGTGGAGATAAATAGGTTCATATGCCAAAATGATTTACACTGCCATGTGTGGATACTAATGAATACTTACATTAAATATCCTAGGCTACATACATTTGGTGAAGAGATTTTTAATATCTTAACTGAAATGAATAATCTACCCAAAACTCTCTGATACTTTTTCAAAAGAGGGAAAAAATTATATAGAAAGGGGATTTTAAAGTATTTTAAAACAAAGAACACAAATAAAAACCAAATAGCAAGACTACTATTGCTAAAGGGGTTTATGGATTAATTAAAAAAAAAAATGACTAGTGTTAATACATTCAAAATATATAAACCTAGAAAATTAAAATAATATTAAGTCTAAAAATAAAATTGATGACTAGAGTCCGTGTTTGTTCTCAAACCATCCATCCATCCAACCATTTATTCATCCTCACATTCTCAACTTTGTTTATGACAGATAAATAAGAAAATTAGACTGTTTTTGTTAATAAGGAGTTTGTAGTATAGTTGTGGAAATTGTTGCTAGGCAAATAAATGTAAATCATTCTTGAAGGTAACAAAATAATTCTATAAAGAAAGACCTCTTACAGAACAGAGAAGGGAAGTAGTCATAAAGGTGGATTGTTTGCTTGAGGTTAAAGGGTATTCTAAAAATATTAAGATGATTTGAGTCTCTGGGACTCACATAAGGCTGCTGAATGGTAAGAGATGAGGTTGCAAAGATTGCTTCAGACCAGATTATGAATTTCACCCGTGGGCAAGTGGTAATCTTTGTCAATTTTCAAAAAATGATTGTGGCAAACAGATTCTAAGGTGGTTGCCATGGCCCCTACCTGCTTGTTTTCACACACTTATATCATCTCTTCTCTTTAAATGTGGTGGACTTATGGCTTGATTCTATACGATAGAATGTGACAAAGATGACAGGATGTGCTTCTTATGTGAATATGATATGTTCATAAGAATGAAACGTCTATCTTTTGTGGGAACTTCTACTTCACTAATTTTGAAGAAGTACCATGTTGAGAGTTGTTCTTTGGATAGGGTCATATGACAATGAACTGAGGAAAGCCTCTAGGCAATAGTCAGCAAGAAACTGAGGCCATAATCCTAATAGCCCACAAGAAACTGAATTCTGTCAACAACCATGTCAGCCTGAAAACAGAGCTTTCTCAGTGTGGCCTTTAACTGAGAAATCAACTCTGACCAACAGCCTTGATTGGAACTTTACAACAGACACAGCTAAACTGTACCCTGATTTCATCCTCATAGAAATTGAGATAATAAAGTGTGTTTTTGTAAGTCTGAGTTCATGGTAATTTTTTATGCCATAATAGAAACTATACTTGCATGTTGGCCTATTTTGATCTTTTAGAAACATACATGGTAGCAATAAGGAAGTTACCCTGTGTGTTTTATGCCTTTGAGTTGATTCTCACTCATACCACCTTATAGGACAGAGCAGAACTGCTTCATGGAGTTGTGGAGGCTGAAATCTTTATAAAAACAGATAACTAGGTTGTTTTCCCTGCAGAGCAGCTGGTGGATTTGAACCACATCATTTGGTTAACAGTCAAGCTCTTAACCATTGTATCAACAGTAGGAATGAGTCACTGGGCCTGTGAGATCAGGATCAGAGTCATGGAGGATAACAAAGTCAATTGGCATAGCAGTGCACAAAGACTACATCCCTTGGAGAGTAGCAACTGGAATCTTTAAAGCTTGTGATTGGCCATCTAATGTGCAACTTTTGGTCTCTCCCTGTCCAGAGAAAAGAAGAGTGAAGAAAATCAAACTCATAGAAACAAATGGTCCAAGAAACTAGTGGACCACATGAACCTGAGCCGCCACAATCCTGAGACCAGAAGAACTAGAGAGTGCCTGGCTACTATTGCTAATAACTTCTGTGAACCTTTCCTGGTTTTCCTTTTCCTTAGTGATACTGTGCTGGTTACACCAGAGCTCTTTGAAGATACCCTAGTCTTTGTCAATTTCAACCTATCAGTTTACCTCTATTAGCAAATATCTGTTCCTTATCTTAGATTTAAATATTGTCCAATTAATTCCACATAATTTAAGCCAAATTACATTTTTGATAATTAACTGTGTAGGCCAAAAATAACATCATTAAATCATTCCATGGGGAATAACACATTTGAAACAATATTTCCATTAAATACCACTAACTTTTAAAATACATTAATTAAATACATTGCCCTTTTAGTAATCATGCTTAGTATTATCATGTATTTTTGTACTTGTTATTATGGTATGTTTATGGGGAATTCTTACGTGATACTCAAGGCAAAATAATTTTTATTTTCACCTGAGCACTTATTAAATAAATCTTTCCTTCTTAGGATATGTTTTATTTATGTTTAAATCTGTTCTGAGATGCTGGAAAGAAAAGAATCTTGTAATAATGTATTATTGTGAACAATATATGTTTGACAGCAGCATGCAGCTTGCTTCGTATGAGACAAAAAATATTAGATTCTTGTTGTCAGTCATCAAAGTTCAATTGTGTTTTCTTTAGGAAAAGTCTCCAGTAACAATAAAACTTGTTTAGAAATAAAGAAATTAAAGAAAGAAATTTCTGTTTAAACACATTTTGGAAACACATTCCAGGTAATAATAATAGCACTATTAAAATCTGAACTGTAATCCTATTGTCTAAGCCTATTAACATTTTCTTCTTAGAATTTATATTGCTATTTTAATTGTTTCTCCAATTTAGGCCAACAGTATTTTAGAAAAAGACTGCAGAGGAGACAGATATATTTTCTTTTACCCCACATATCTTTGTAGGAAATCATTTTTAATGGTCATTCAAAACTGCTTCCTTATCCTCTATTTTGGGAATTGAATTTAATAGAGGTACTACAGTTCTCTCTTTCATCTTTCCTGTTAAAAACCTCTGTATTCAAATCTTCAACAATGAAAAAATATTCTTTCCTACAATAATGTTTACTACTGAATAAAGATGTTATAGGTCTTTATAATATGATTTTAGATAATTATTCTTAAAATTAAATACTAAGTTATAGTTCTGAATATTTTATCTTACTGAGAGGATTATAATAATATTAGGCCATACATCTCTAGATAAGTTTTAAAGTTTGAAATTTTCCTCTTTTAAATGAATACATAATCATGGAACTCTCACTTCTTGAACCTCAGGTTGATATGTCCTTCTGTTTTCCCCAAGTATGGTTTCTCCTCCCTAAGTTACCCAGTGTCTTTTTACCCTTTCCTTCTTCAATCAATGTCAAAATTTGTTCTTAGGAAAGGGTTTAAATTGCATTTTCTCTCTTAGGGCAAAACTTTAAGCCTTATCTCAACATCCCTAAGGTACTCTTTCATAGGTAGGGTAGTCTACTAGGCAAATCATTGTAGGTAAATTAAAGATTATTTTATCTTGCTCCATTTAAGAACAAATGACAGAGTTCAGGTGAGATGGCAGAATAGGCAGACAAGCTACACAGACCCTCTGCAACAAATCAATGAGAAACCAATACAAAAGATAATCCTGGAACCCTGAGTTTTGAATGGAAGGATAAAGAAGTGGATTAGATATCAACTAGTAGAAGAACCTGAATGAAAACTTTGAGTGATAGACAAACGGAGCTGCGGACTGCTGGCTGTCTTGAGGGCACAGCCGTTTTGAATATTTCCCAGTAGCAATATAAGAATCAGCTTTGGTCACTAAAGGCTGCATGAGCAAAGACTGCACTGCTGCCTGACAAATAGAAAGGAAAACAGCAAAGCAGGAGACAAATAGACTAGTGGACTGCAGCTGCTGTCCTGAGGAGGCAGCCATTTTGAACATCCGCAAGCAGCAGGCATGACCATTTTGAATACATCCTTACCAGGAAGGAAACAGAGGAATGGACTCCACTTTCCAATGACAGAATGACATAGGCACTGGAGGCTAATACTGGAAAGGTGCCATATTCCCCTTGTTACTCTTATAGTCCACACAGTCTTGTTGAGCAGAGGTGTGGCCATCACCTACCTCCACTCCCCTTCTTGACAAGCAGGAATTCCATCCTAGTCTGTGCTCTGACAGAGCCTGGGTGCTGTGTCCTGCTCCCCACAGCTTTGTTTCTGATTGTTCATTTTTAAATTATTCTTTTTATCTTCCTCCTTTCTTCCTTTTGTGTTTTGTCTTTCCTCTCCCTGATTCTTTATTTTGTTGTTGTTTGTTTCCTTTTTTCTTTCCATTTTTATAGTTCTCTCTCTCTCTTTTTGTTCTTCCCATCCCTTGTTTTCCTTTTGCAGTTTTCCCAGTTTTTCTTTATTCTTTTACTTTTGCTCTTTTCTTTCATTTCTTCTTCCCAGATATTGTGGCTTTTTTTCTCTTTTTCTCACTAGTTTTCTTTCATTTTTAAATATATTTTGAAAATTTTCTTCTCATTTATTGCCTTTCTATTTTTTTTTTTATTTTCTTGTGATTTTTCCTGATTGCTTTTCCTTCTCTTGTTTGTATTTTTAATATTATTTTATTATCTCTTATTTTTAATTTTTTTAAATTGTATTTGTTAAACTGAGTAGAAGACAGTAACTGTTCCCACACAACCCAACCAGACCTGCACCTTCTGCAACCCCACCCACTGAGAAAGGGCCACCATCTTCTTTTACACCAACTGACCAGTGATAGATGGCAGCCGATACCAGGTCAACTCACCTTTGACTGCTCCTTACAAACAATGAACAAAGATCTGTGCACATACTCTCACTCTCTATCAAACCCTCCAGGAGACAGGTGGTAAGTGCCTAAGTACTAACAAATAGCAAACAGAGGAACATGGTACCCTGTTCATACAGATATATCAAAACAATAAAGGAAGGAAAAAAGTCTTGGGTGAATCACCAAAGTGCAACCAAAAATTAAACATAAACACAACACCATCACAATGTCTCAGAGAGAATAAACCATCACACAAAGTCCCCACAAGAAGCAAGATAATGTATTAGAAACAAGTGACCAGGATACAATCTCAGAAAATATCCCTGAGGAAGAAGCCACATTAGAACTCCCTGATAAGGTATTCAAAAGAATTGTATTTGGGTACCTTCAACAGACTGAAAGACAGATCAAGGAAAACACTGGAAAAAAATAAGGAAAACACAGATAAAACTTTAGAACAATTTAGGAACACAATAGAAGAACTAATTGACAAAATAAACAAAAAAATAGAAATAATACTAAACAACAAATAGAAATCCAGAAGATTAATACTAAGACACATTGAATGGTCAAAGGAGTAGAATTGAATCAAAGGAAGACAGAATTAATGAGATTAAAGACAAATACCTCAATACTACTTTGTTAAGGGATCAATCACAAAAAAAGATCAAAACAAAATGTAGAAAGCCTATGATTCATGTGGGGTACCACTAAAAGGAATAAGCTACATATAAGCAGTATTTCATAACCAAACCAAAAAAAAAAACTCACTGCCATTGAGTCGGATCTGACTCATAGTGACCTCTCCTTGGCAGGATCACTATGGAAGTAGACTGACCAACTGTCCTTCTGAGGAGTGGCTGGTGGGTCAAATAAAACCACAGAGAAAAGTGTCAAAGATTTGTTGGAAGAGAATTT
>NW_006921848.1:4891585-4905685 GCF_000298275.1 Orycteropus afer afer | reverse complement strand
ATGATATATATAAAACCCTGAAAGAGAAAAAAAAAAAAAAAAAAAAAACTTCAGTCAAGAATTATATACCTGGCGAAATTGTCCCTCTAATATGAGGATGAAATTAGGAGATTTCCAGATAAGCAGAAATTAAGGTATCTGTTAAGATCAGACCAACCTTACAAGAGATGCTAAGGCAAGTCCTTCTAAGAAAGAATCAACAACAGAAAAAAACTGATGACTAATACACATAATGACATAACCCAGAAACCAACTGAATAATAGAAGTATCCAAAGTAAAATAAGCTTACAAGATTGTAAACAGGGAACCAGAGACATCAACTGGTAAATGAGGACAATTACAAACAATAAGAGGGAATAAATAGTAGAGTTATTGTTGTTGTTGTTATGTGCCGTCGAGTCAAACCCAACTCATAGCGACCCCTCCTTGGGTTTCCGAGGCAGTATCACTACGGAAGTAGGATTGCCCAACCTTCCTTCTGAGGAGTGGCTGGTGGGTTTGAACCACCAGCCCTCTGGTTAGCAGGCAAGTATCTTAGCCACTATGCTACCAGAGCTCCCAGTAAAGTTATAGAACTTCTAAATAGTGAGGAAGTCAAGACAATTGTGAGATACAACAGACAGTTTTAAACTTGGGAAACAATAAATCACAGGGTAACCTCAAAGAAAAATAACAAATCACCTCCTCAAAAAAAAAAAAAAAAAAAAAAGAGGACCATAACAAATATTTTGCAAATGCTAAAACAATACCAATGAAGGAGATGATAACATAATTCATTAGAAAAATTATATCGGCACAGAAAAATACATGGAACAATGAAATCAGGAATACCATGAAAAAGCAAATAACAAAATGACATCAATAAATTAACACTTGTTGATAATAACACTGAATATCAATGGATTATATACACCATTCAAGAGACAGAGAGTTGCAGACTGGATAAGAAAACATGTAGACATATTCTGTCTACAAGAGACTCATCTTAGACATGAAGACAAAAATAGACTAAAAATCAAAGGTTGGAAAAAGATATCCCAAGCATATGGCAACTAAAAAAGTGCAAGAGTGGCAATATTAATTTCTGGTAAAATAGACTTTAGGACAAAAATTACCAAAGGAGACAAGGAAGGACATTAAAGGATTAATTGAACAAGAAGATGTAACCATAACAAATATATATAGACCCAATGAAAGAGCCCCAAAATACATAAATCAGGCTTTAACAGAATTTAAAAGACAAATAGATGACTCTACAGTAATAGTACAAAACAAAACCACTCACTGCCATTGAGTTAATTCTGTCTCACAGTGACCCCCTTTGGGTTTCCAAGGTATGGAAGTAGATTGCCCAGTCTTCCTTTCACAGAGTGTCTGGTGGGTTTGACTCCTTGACTCCTCTGGTTAGGAGTCAAGTGTCTTAGATATTATGCCACCAGAGCACACCTTAAGTAATAGTAGGAGTCTTTAATACACTTTCAGTAAGAGAGAGAACAACTGGAAAGAAACTCAACAAAGAGGCAGAAAAACTAAACAACATGATCAATCAACTTGACCTTATAGATGTCTATAGAGCACTTCACCCAATAGCAGCAAAATATACAATCTTTTCCAGCACACATGGAATATTCTATAGGATAGACCATACGTTAGGCCACAAAACAAGTCTCAATAAATTTAAAAGCACTGAAACAGTGCAAAGCATCTTCTCAGATCGCAATGCTATAAAATTAGAAATTAACACTTGGAAGATCAACAGAAAAAGAGAAAACATGGAAACTGAATTACACCCTCCTCAAAAATGACTAGGTAATAGAAGAAATAAAACATGAAATTATATTTTTAAAAATTCCTAGAATAAAATAAGAATGAAAACACAACATATCAAGATTTTTGGAACATGGCAAACATAGTGATGAGAGGATAATTTATAGTAATAGATGCACTCATCAAAAAAGAATGAAGTACCAAAATCAACACCTGAATGCAGCATCTCCAAAAATTAGATAAACAGCAGGAAAATAAATAAATAAATAAAAGCCCACAGTCACCAGAAAAGATTCAAGCAGGAATAAATTAAACAGAAAATAGAGAATAGGAAAAATTATAAAAAACTAGAACTGGCTCTTTGAAAAGATTAATGAAATCAACAAACCACCGGCAAACTTAACAAAGGGAAAGAAGAAGATGCAAATAACATGAAGAAGAAATCAAAGAGGTGACATCAAAACAGAACCAACAGTAATAAAAAGAATATCAGGGTACTCCAATAAATTTGAAAACCTAGTTGAAATGGACAGATATCTAGAAACACACTACTTACCTAAATTTATGCAGACTGAGGTAGAAAATTTGAACAGACCCATAACAAAAGAAGAATTACCAACAACAAAAAAAAGTCCTGACCCAGGTGGTTTCACTGGAGAATTCTAACAATCATTCAGAGAAGAACTAACACCAATCCTACTCAAACTATTACAGAACACAGAAAAAGGTGGAATCCTCCCAAATTCATTTTATGAAGCAAGCATACCCCTGATAACAAACCCAGGTAAAGACACCACTAGAAAGGAAAATTATTGACTAATATCCCTCATGAATATAGAGGCAAAAACCTTCAAAAAATCATAGCCAATGGACTCCAATATATCAAAAAATAAGACATCATGACCAAATGGGATTGATTCATACTAGATATGCAAGGATGGTTCAACATTAAGAAAAACAGTCAACGTAATACTTCATATAAGTAAAATAAAGGCAAAGAATCACATGATCATATCAATAGATGTAAAAAAAGCAATTGATGAAATCCTACACCCATTCCTGGTACAAACTGTCTGAAAAATAGGACTAGAAGGGAAATTCCTCAACATAATATAAGGCATATATTCAAAACCAACAGCCGGCATTATTCTCAATGGAGAGAGACTGAAACCATAGCCCTTGTGAACAGGTACTAGATAAGGATCCCCTCTATCTCCTCTTCTATTCAACATCGTATTGGAAGTACTAGCCAGGGCAATGAGGCAAGAAAGGGAAATCAAAGTCATTCAAATTGGAAAGGAAGAAGTAAAACTATCCCTCTTTGCAGATACAATCTTATACATAGAAAACTCAAGAGACTCAGCAAAAAAACTACTGGAACTATTTGAGATATTTAGTTTAGTGGCAGGATGCAAGATCAACACACAAAAGTCAGTTGGATTCTTCCACACCAGCAAAGAGATTGCTGACAAAGAAATAAGTAAATCAAAACCATTTACAATAGCTACAATAAATAAATAAATACTTGTGAATAAGTCTTACAAGAACACAAAAGACCTATACAAAGAAAACTACACAACACTACTTCAAGAAACTCTAAGAGATCTACATATATGGAGGAACATACAATGCTTATGGATATGAAGGTTTAACATTGTAAAAATATCAATACTACCCAAAGCAATGTATACATTCAATACATCCTGATCCACATTACATCAACATTTTTCAAAGACCTGGGAGAACAAATCACTAATTTTATATGGAAAGCAAAGAGACATCAGATAAACAAAGCACTACTAAAGAAGAACAAAGTAGGTCTCATGTTCCCAGATTTCAAAACCTATTATATAGCCACGGTTGTCAAAGCCACCTGGTATTGGTACAATAACAAACATATTGGCCAGTGGAAAAGAATTAAGAACCCAGAAATAGATCCATCCACCCATTGTCAGCTGATCTCTGACAATGGGCCCAAATCCATACAATGGGGAAGAGATATATTTCCTTTCACAAATGGTGCTGGCAAAACTGGCTATCCATTTGCAGAAAAATGAAACAAGAGTCATACAGAAAAATGAACTCTAGTTGCCTCAAAGACTTAAATGTGAAACCTAAAACTGTAAAGTTTATCACAGAAAAAATAGAAACAAACTTATGGGCCTCTAATTTATGGCATGAACAGGCTAACAAGCATAACCAAAGGTATACAAACAGCAGAAGATAAACTAGATGATGGGACTTTCTAAAAATTAAAATTACTATGTGTATCAAAAGACTTCTCCAAAAGAGTAAAAGGAGAACCTACAGAATGGGAAAAAAAATATTTGGCAATGACATATTGGACAAAGGACTTATCTCTAAAATTTATAGATAACTCCAATAACTCAACATCAAAAAGAAAACAATCCAATTAAAAAATGGGCAGATGACATGAATAGATATTTAACCAATTAAAATATCCAGGCAGCCAACAATAACATTAAGCAATGTTCATGATCATTAGCCATCAGAGAGATGCAAATCAAAACAACGAGATACCATCTCACTGCAGCATTAATAGCAAAGTTCAGCAAGACAGAAAATAACAAATGTTGGTGAGGATGTGGAGTGATTGGCACCCTCATACAGTGCTGATGGGATTGTAAAATGATATAACCACTCTGAAAACTGGTATGACAATTCCTTAAAAAAGTTAGAAATAGAAATATAATTTGATCCAGCAATCCCATTACTAGGAATATACCCTAAAGAAATGAGAGGCAAGACATGAACAGTTATATGTATACCCATATTCATCGAAGAACTATTCACAATAGCAAAGAGATGAAAACAACCTAAGTACCCGTCAACTGCAGAAGGATAAACTGTGGTACATACAAACAATGGAATACTATGCAACCCTGAAAAATAATATAAAATCTACAAAACACCACACAACATGGATAAACTTGGAGGACATTATGCTGAGTGAAATAAGTCAATCACGGAACAACAAATATTGTATTAGTCCACCATTGCAAAAAGACAAGGAAAAGTTTATATACAGAAGGAAACAGTTTTGTTGGTTACCAGGAGGGAAGGTTAGGGGAGGGAAACTTTCTAGATAGGTTGAAAGAAAAAAAAAAAAAAAAAAAGATAAGGGTAGGAGGGAGGGGAAAGGGGAAGGTTTTGTTTGCGGGGTATTGAGTTTATGCTAATGGTGGTGCAATATTTTGAAAAAAGATATCAATAATGGTAGCACAACATGAAAAATGTTATCAATGTCCCTGAGCTGTAAATGTGGAAGTTGTTATGTCGGTGAATGTCTTGTTGTGTGTGTTTTCACCACAATAAAAGTGATCAAAAAACAAAAACAAAAAAAGAAATGACAACTTCTCAAAACAAAACTGTATTTTTTCTTCTTTTTCAAATATAACATGTGAAGACTTAGGATTTTTTCCACTCAGTCTAATTTCTCACTTGAGTAAGATCCGTCTTAGCAGATTGTTTTCCCCCCAGAGGGAGGTAATTGTTTCTAGCTTTAGTAAATTCTCTAGAAATCCTTTGTCCTTTCATTAATTCAGCCACCTTTGAATGTATGGATAGCATAAACACGTGATTACTCCTTAATTCAAACTCTTCTTCTATGGGAAATTGTGTTATAAATTATATTTCTATACATATGACTATATTACCTATGCATATCTGACTTATAATGAGAAAGTTCAAAAAAATGTAAAATGAATTTTTCCCCTCATAGACAAAAATCATACTCTTTTTATAAAGTTGAAACAAGTAGAGACTTTCATTTCTCCTTCTGCCACCTAAAATTAAACACTATGTTCTGGTTCCCCCACCATCTTCCTCTCTCCAAGTGAAAAATAAACTAAATATGGATGTGTGATTGTTGGAATATTCCATTTCCAAAATTCTAATTATCTTTACAGAGATGTCCTATAGTCAGAAATTTTCTTGCAATACACTTAATAAATTGAACTAGCAATTGCTTTTTCTTGATGTTCTGCCTGAACCTCAACACGAAGATATACATAATTCACGGCTAGCAGGAGCTAAATTCTGGAACTATAAGAACAAGATGAGCAAACTTCAAATTTCTAACTGTAGTGAACAGGAAGATTGCTTTGGAAGAAAATATAGTAAGGTGAAATGACATTCAAACAAGTGTGGTCCAGAAAATACATATGCTAGCTAAGTTTTGATGAATTGCTTTTCCTTCTATCAAGATTTTATTCTTTATATCCCCTAGAAATGATGCCATATTTTTATTTTTTTCATTTTCTTATTTTTTAAATAAAGTGTTCTTTTCCATCTTTCCCCCCTTTTAATATCCCTTAAAATAACCTCACCAGATATTCTCTTTACACATGTTAAACCTTATGCCCCTGTCTGGAATCATTCCACTTTTCACGTACTGACATATTCACACACAGACATACACACACACAGAGGAAAACATACATACACCCATAGAAGAAAATAGTTACTTCTGCTGTGTGTGTTGAATGGCCATGATGGAAGATGGAAATCCCTGAATTTCTCAGAGTTATAACTCTCTAGTGTATTTACAATAAGTGCATTAATATTACATTTCCTAGAATTTTTAGGCAGTTTGTAGCCTTGCCTCAGGTGTCCCAAAGACATGACCTATTAAGATCTGTGACTATCAAATGCCCCTAGACAATGCCACAAATTAACATAACAAGCCGCACCAGATTCTTCTTTATATTTTATTTTATTTTGTAAAATTGAAAATCAGAGAAGAAAGCAAGATACTGGGAATAAAAACTAAACTAAGACTTTGATAAGGAAATAGGATAAAGGAAGAGAACATCTATCTGCATCTAAGGCTTTTTCTACTGTCTCATATTATCACACATGTTTTCTCTAAGTTGGAAAACTTATTCCTCCCAGGTAACTTAGCAAACAAAGCTATAATTAGTCCATCAGAAACTGAGTAGCAAGTTGAGGTTAATTCTAGCTACAGAGAACTCTGTTTTATAACTGTGATGTATACAGACTATGGTAACCATTGCCATAAATAGCTACTAAAATTAAATTAAATTAAAACTTCAGTGTCAGTCATAAGGACCAAATTCAAATGCTCAATAGCTCCTATAGTTACTGGCTACTGTATATGACAATACAGGTATTGAACATATCCATCATTACATAATGCCATGGTGTACGACTGGAAGTAATTATCATTAATTTATAAATGTCTACAGAGAAAATCTAGGAGCTCTGGTAGCATAGTGCCTAAGGCACTTGACTGCTAACCAGAAGGCTGGTGGTTCAAACCAACCAACCACTCCTCGGAAGGAAGGTTGGGAAATCCTACTTCCGTAGTGATACTGCCTCGGAAAACCAAGGAGGGGTCACTATGAGTCGGATTCGACTTGATGCCAGTGACTTTTTTTTTTTTTTTTTTTTTTTAATAGAGAAAACCAAGTTATATTCTTATACATGGTGGATAGGTATGGTAGCACCTATTATTTATCCCCTAGTAACTATTTCACCCTTTATCCGCAATTTCAAGCTGGACATTTAATTACCCAGAATAAAGGCCACTTTCTCCAATCTCATTTACAAATACAGCAAAGGTAGATTCAAATAATTTCATTATATTGCAAATTCCTATTCTTCTCCAAAAGACACTTTGTTCTCATCTTTGTTCTATTTTCCTAGGTCCTTTATTCCAATCTGTTACGTGTGTGGATAATGACTTTGAAGCACTAATTGCCATCTTCAACCATGAGAACAATGCTATACCCTAGAGTTAGTTAAACAGTAAGTTTAGATAAACCTTATTGCAATTCTGTCCCATCAATGCGGGATCTCGTGGCAAGACCATCAAACTGCCTATATCCTGACTTTTACATGAGAGAAATAAATCCATTTCGTTCAAATCCATTTATTTCTCTGGGATTGGCAGGTGAATCTGGCAGTTAAGGCTAATCCTAAGAAACTACTCCTATTGCATTGCCTTTGAATGACCAATTAGTTTTTGGTTTTGTTTTTCTTTGCTAGGTGGGAAATATTTGAAATATGTTGTTGTTGTTGCAGAGTTGGCAGAAATAGAACAAAACTGCTGAAATTTCTATCTTATATAAATTAGTCTTTCTAGGTAGAGATTTAATACCCTACTCTTTTTTACATTAAAGTAATTTATTGTAACTCCTTTTGTGTAGTCTCTTTATATGTTGTGCATTCTTTTATCACTGAGCTTATTGATTTTAATGTCTGTCTCCTCTAGCTAGTTCTAAGACCCAAGAGAATAGGTCTAATATTTATGTGTCTTGTCTTCTACTGGTAGCCACTTATTGCATGCATGCAGGCAGGCAGGAAAAAAAAAAAAAAAAAGAAAGAAATACAAGGACGAAGGAAGGAAGGAGGGAGGGAGGAAAGAAGGGAAAGAAGGAGGGAGGGAAGGAAAGAAGTAAAGAAGGAAGGAAGGAAAAATGAGTGAGTAGATGGAATGGGAGTGGGAAATGGTCTGCTACAAGGACATGATGTTTGTTTTGTTTGGTGGTCCAATATCTGCCATTTATTATGGAAATATCTCATTCACTATTAACTGCAAATATTTTCTATGATCTGCTTTCTCTTCTGTTTCTGCCAGTATTCTTATAATGTATATGTTGCACTTTTTGAAATTGCCTTACTATTCTTTCTTTTTTTTTTTTTCATTCATTTTGTTTCTTTGTATTTCACTTTGAGATATTTGTATTGACTAATGTTCAAGTTCGCTGATTCTGCTGCAATTCTTCCAGGGCAGATTTGTTAGTTCTTTTAGCAGTCCACAGTTCTTTCAGCATTCTTCACCAACACTGCAACTCAATAGCATCAACTCTTCTTCGGTCTTCCTTATTCATTGTCCAGCTTTCACATGCATATGAGGTGATTGAAAATACCATGGCTTGGGTTAAGTGCACCTTAGTCTTCAGGGAGACATCTTTCCTCTTCATCACTTAAAACAGGTCTTTTGCAACAGATTTGCCCAATGCAATACGTCTTTTGATGTCTTGACTGTTGCTTCCTTTGGCATTGATTGCAGAACCAAGTAATAAGAAGTTCTGACAACTTCAAACTTGTCTCCATCTATCGTGATGCTGCTTATTGGTTCATTTGTGAGGATTTTTGTTTTCTTTATATCAAGGTGTAACATATACTGCAGACTGTAGTCTCTAATCTTCATCAGTAAGTGCTTCAAGTCATCCTCACTTTCAGCAAGCCAAATTGTGTTGTCTGCATATCTCAGGTTACTAGGACCCTTCCTCTGATCCTGATGCCATGTTCTTCTTCATATAGTTCAATTTCTCAGATTATTTGCTCAGCATACTGATTGAATAAGTGTGATGAAAGGATACAACCCTGGCATACTCCCTTCCTGATTTTAAACCATACAGTTTAAAATACATGTTCTGTTTGAATGAGAGCCTCCTTGTCTATGTACAGGTTCCTCATGAGTACAATCAAGTGTTCTGGAATTCTCATTCTTCTCAATGTTATCCACAATTTGTTATAATCCACACAATCAAATGCCTTTGCATAGTCAATAAAACACAAGTAAATATCTTTTTGGTATTATTTTCTTCGAGCCAAGATCCATCTGATATCAACTATTACATTCCTTACTCCATGACCCCTTCTGAATCCAGCTTTCATTTCTGGAAATTCTGTGTCAATATACTGCTGCAACCGTTTTTAAATTATATTCAGTAAGATTTTAGTTTTGTGAGATATCAATGATATTATTCAATAGTTTCCACATTCGGTGGGATCACCTTTGTTTGGAATGGATAGAAGTATGGATCTCTTCCAGTCAGTTGGTCAGGTCTTCCAAATCTCCTGGCATACCCAAGTGAGTGCCTCCAGTGTGGCATCTGTTTGTTGAAACTTCTCAGTAGCCATTCCATCAATTCCCAGAGCCTTGTTCACCAATTCCTTCAGTGTAACTTAGATTTCTTCCTTCAGTACCATTGGTTATTGATCATATGACCCCTACCAAAATGGTTCTTCATCTATCAATTCTTTTTGGTATAGTGATTCTGTGTATATTCCATCCATCTTCTTTTGATGTTTCCTGCATCATCTAACATATTGCCCATGAAATCTTCCAATATTATAATTCGAGGCTTAATTTTTTTCCTAAATTCTTTCACCTTGAGATATGCTGAGTGTGTTCTTCTCTTTTGGTTTTCTAACTGCAAGTCTTTGAAAATTTCATTATAATAATTGACCCTGTCTTTTCAAGTCACTCTTCAAAATCTTCTGTTCAGCTCTTTTGTACTATTGATTCTTCTATTTGCTTTAGCTACTCTCCATTCAAGAGCAAATTTCAGTCTCTTCTGATCTCCATTTTGGTCTTTTCTTCCTTTCCTGTCTTTTAAATGACCTTTTGCTTTCTTCATGGATGATGTTCTTGATATCATCTCAAAATTCCTCTGGGTTTTGGTCTCTGGTGTTCAATGCATCAAATCGAATCTTTAGATGGCCTCTAAATTCAGGAGAGATTTAATCAAGGTCATATTTTGGCTCTTGCAGACTTTATTTATTGTCTTCAACTTCAACTTGAACTTGCATATGAACAGTTGATGATCTGTTCCACAATCAGCTCCTGACCTTGTTTTGGCAGAAGATATTGAACTTCTCCATTGTCTCTTGCCACAGATGTAGTCAATCTGATTCCTGTACTCTGTCTGTTGAAATCCACGCATGTCTGTTGTTGAAGAAAGGTATTTGCAGTGAATAATTCATTGGTCTTGAAAAATTCTATCATGTTATATCCAGCATTATTTCCATCACCAAGGCCATATTTGCCAACTACTGGTGATTCTCCTTTGTTTCCAACTTTTGCATTCCAATCACCAGTGATAATCAACCCATCTTGATGGCATGTTTGGTCAATTTCAGACTGCAGAAGTCGGTAAAAATCTTCAATTTCTACACTTTTGGCTTTAGTGGTTGATGAGTAAATTTGAATTATAGTAGTATTAACTGATCTTCCCCTTAGGAATATGGATATTGTCCTATCAGTATTGTACTTCAAGATAGATCTTGATACATTCTTTGTGATGATTTATGCCATGCTATTCTTCTTCAATTTGTCATCTCTAGCATAGTAGAGCATATCATCGTCTGATTCAAAATGGCCAAAACTGGTCCATTTCAGCTCACTAATGTCTAGGATACCAATCTTTATATATTCCACTTCATTTTTTGACAACTTCCAATTTTCCTAAATTCAGACTTAGTACATTCTATGTTCCAATTATTAATGGATGTTTGCAGCTGTTTCTTCTCATCTTGAGACATGTCACATCAGTAGTAAATGGAGGTCCTGAAAACTTTACTCTATCCACATCTCTAAGGTGGGCTCTGTTTTGAAGAGGCAGCTCTTCCTCATTTGTATTTTGATTGCTTTCCAATCTGAGAGGCTCATTTTCTGGCATTATTTTGGATAATGCTTCAGGGATATTCATAAAGTTTTCTAGTAATATGTCAGGCAGTGTTTCACTGCTATTCATAAGGTTTTCACTGGCTAATTCTTTGAAAAGTGGATGACTTCTTCCTTCTCCTGAGTCTGTCTTAGTTGGAAGCTTCACTGAAACCTGTCTACCATGGGTGACTCTGCTGACATTTAAAACACTGTTGGCATA
Source organism: Orycteropus afer afer (assembly GCF_000298275.1). NCBI lineage: Eukaryota > Metazoa > Chordata > Mammalia > Tubulidentata > Orycteropodidae > Orycteropus > Orycteropus afer. Next base: position 4,894,255 of record NW_006921848.1, on the reverse strand, counting down.
GCCTCCAGCTTCACAGCAACACTCAAGCCACCCTAGTACAACAAACTGCCAGACAAGTTCATCTCCCTTAGCTGTCCCAAACTGCTCTGTTCATTTCCTGGGCTCCCTCACCCAGCATGCTTCTGGGTATATATGCATGTATGGATATATATATTTATGTTCTATATATACACATGTATGCATATGTAATCTTGACTGTGCTTCTCCAGAGAACACAGCTTAAGATACTTTTTTTAAATTGTGAAAGGAAGAAAATAATACAAACTATTTCCTATATTTCTTGAAAATGTAGTTGGCACATAAAATTCACTCAGCATTAGTATTGAAGATAAGGATGATGATGATGGTGATGACAATATCCTTGTTATTTCTGTGTCATCATGTATATCCCAAAAAGTCTGTAGATTGCACAGTGACTTCTACCATGCTCCATATTCTATTGCTAAGTTTGCTGCTTGGAAACAGAAGTAGTATTTAGAGGGTAAGGTAACCCTTACAGGCCTCTTTGGGAATGATGATCTAGAACACAGTTGATTTCTAAAATATCACAATTTGTAATTATGTAACAAGAGAAGGCTGTTATTCCTTCATAATGTGGTTATAGTAATACCCCCACCATTTGGGAACCTAAAACAGTAATATAGAGAAAATAGCTATTCTAAGAAACACCAAAATGTTAGCTATTCTGATAAGGCAGAGAAAAATGACCTGGTTTCAGAGGAAAAAACTCAGATGTACCTCTGGGTGAGCTCAAAGAGCCAATTTTTGGTTGTAGTTGAATGCTTAACCATTTGCATTATCCAGGGTGCTTAATGAATAATAATACTGAGAATATATTATCTACTTACTAGACACTTGAATATTGTATTTTTTATTAGATTCCTGGTCAAGCACGTGTTCTTGTAAAATTTTCATATTGCTCATAAGAAGATTTTTGTCTTCTAACCACTGAGATGCAAGAAGTATATAAAATAGTCTTTGGGCTCAAGAAATTTAATTAATCTTTTTTAAGAAAATGTTGGGGGAGGGTAAGAAGTTGAGTGTTAGAAAAAAAACAAGTTCTCTGCCACTGAGTTGGATCTGACTCACGGCTACCCCGCCTTGGGTTTCTGAGGTGGTATCACAACAGAAGTACATTGCCCAACCTTCCTTCTGAGGAGTGGCTGGTGGGTTTGTACTGTCAGCCTTCTCATGAGCAGTTAAATGTCTTAGGCACCTGCAAAAAGGGCAAGGAGGCCACATCTTCCAACTTCCTCTAGCCCTACAAGAGGAAGACAAGATTACCAGCTGTAACACAAGGCCTATTCTAACTAAAACAAAGGAAAATAATGTAGATATCACAGTAACTTTTTAGAATTTAGACAATAGATTAATTCTATAATAATTTAGGATTAAGATCATTGACTCTAAATACAGAATCTAATTATATACAGTGTTGTTGTGTGGTTGTTGTTGTGTGCCCTCGAGTAGCACCTGACCCATAGCGATTCCTCCTTGGGTTTCTGAGGCAGTATCACTATGGAAGTAGATTGCCCCATCTTCCTTCCGAGGAGTGTCTGGTGGGTTTGAACTGCCAGACTTCTGGTTAGAGGACAAGTGCACTATGCTACCAGAGAAATGAAATAATGAGTTTCTAGTATAAATGGCATAGTGCCTAAGGCACTTGACTGCTAACCAGAAGGCTGGCAGTTCAAACTCACAAGCCACTCCTCAGAAGGAAGGTTGGGCAATCAATCTACTTTCGTAGTGATACTGCCTCAGAAACCTAAGGAGGGGTCGCTATGAATCGGGTCTGACTCAATGGCACATAACAACAACAACAGTATATCATAAGCATTGAACTATTTATATGCATAATCTTCTGTAATTCTAAGAACTCTACATATTACTTTATAAACACTTTCATTTTAAAAAATGAAACAAAACAGAAGTTCAAAAAGTTAGTTATTTTCCTAGTGACACAACTACATACAGTGAGATGTCAGAGGCCCATACAGGGTATTTTGAAGCTGAGAAGACCCATGGGAGGTGACCCAAATATGAGAAGTGAGGGAGGTCAGACTTTTATATTCTATGCCAACCTGTCATTGGATGAAAACTATTCCTGAAAGTGTTACACTTATATAAAGTTCAAAAATAAAATGTACTAATTTATGTTGGTACAAAAAAGGGACATGTTTCCTATTGGTGGAACTATTGACTAAAAGGGGAAACTAAATGTACTTTTGGGTGAGCTGGAACTGGTCACTTTATTGATCTGGGTTATGGTAACAGAGATATGCTTAGTTTTTGAATATTCATTCAGCTGCCCACTGATAATATGTAAGCTTTTCTGTATGTGTATTAAAATATGCTGTACAAATTTGGATTAACCTTCAAAACAAAGTTGTGTTTATCCAATCATTTAAGGTTGGTTTTAAAATAAATTATTCCCAATCACCAGATTAGCAGAATAAAAAAGAAAAATCTCACATCAGCATTTCAGTAGGTGCAGAAAAAAATATTTGAAAAACACTTAAAAATATTTTATTTTCCATAGGAGGAATGGGAGCTCTGGTGGCATAGTGCCTAAGGAATTTGACTGTTAACCAGAAGTCTGGTTGTTCAAACCCACCAGCCACTCCTTGGAAGGAAGATTGGGCAATCTACTTATATATATATATATATATA
>NW_006921848.1:4888529-4891485 GCF_000298275.1 Orycteropus afer afer | reverse complement strand
TCCTTCCGAGGAGTGCTAACCAGAAGGTTGGTGGTTCAAACCCACCAGCCACTCCTTGGAAGGAAGATTGGGCAATCTACTTATATATATATATATATATATATATATATATATATATCACCTTGGAAACCCAAGGAAGGGTCGCTATAAGTTGAGATTGACTCAACAGCAGTGAGTTTGGTTTTTGGTTTGATAGGAGGAATGTGTGGGTCATCTCTTACTTATGAACCTCTAAAATTCCCTTCTATCACTGTTTTCACACTCTGGTAGCATAGTGCCTAAGGCACTTGACTGCTAAGCAGAAGGCTGGCGGTTCAAATCCACCAGACACCCCTTGGAAGGAAGATGGGGCAATCTACTTCCATAGTGATACTGTCTCAGAAACCCAAGGAGGGGTCGCTACGAGTTGGGTCTGATTCGACGGCACATAACAACAACAAACAAAGAGAAGATGTGATTGACCTTATTTTGGTTATGTCCACACTGATCTGATCAGGGTAGGATAATTACTCTGGTTACTGTCATTTGAAAGGAGGAAAAAAGTGAGAAAAATTTGTATAAGAAACAAGATACATAGACAGGAACCAAATCACAAGTGTCTTCTTAGACCATGTAGGTAAAACAGATTTAACTCCAGAAAACTGAGACATCACTGAAGCATTTAAAGTGGGGGCATGAGCTATTGTCCACATAGTTAAGTGCTAAAAGGACAGGGAGGTGGCATCTTCTGACCTCCTCTGACTTCACAAGAGGAAGACAGAATTACCATCAACACCCCAAGGCTTATTCTGAAGCCAGACAGGCTGTATGTACCCTCCAGCCTTTTACCAATTCTGACACCAACCATCCCTCCCATTGCATTCATTGCTTCTCTGCTGGGTTCAATAATGAATTGCAATGGCCACACAAAACTCACAGACAATACTCACAATGATGGGGTTTATTAAGTAACAGGCTACAATTCATGTTCAGGAATTTACTCAGGATAAAATTCTTCAATCAGGACAGTATGCCCTCTGTTGTGCCCTCAGATACATCTTTCTGGCCCTTGGCCTCTCAGCTTGGTCTCTGCCTCTATGAGACAGGTAAGCTTGCCTCTCTATCTCATGCCTCTTGGTTCCACTGCCATTGTCTCTCTGCCAGGGTTTCTCTCCATTGGGCCTTCTCTCAGCTGGGGCTTCTCTGCCAAGGATGTCCAGAGCAGGGTTCTCGGGTCCAAGGATCTGCCCCAATTCACCTCCAGCTCTTCTATCTTGATGACAGTAAGATCCCCCTCTCTGTCTCTAGGAAGGCTCATTTTAAGGCAGAGCGACAAAACTAGCCAATCACAACATCAGAGTTCCACAGGTGGTGTAATGCCTAAGGCATTTGACTGCTAACCAGAAGGCTGGTGGTTCAAACCCACAAGCCACTTCTTGGAAGGAAGGTTGAGCAATCTGCTTCCGTAGTGATGCTGCCTCAGAAACTCAAGGAGAGGTTACTATGAGTCCAATCTGACTCGTCGGCAGTGGGTTTGGTTTGGATTGTACTCAGTAATCCAATGAGACTATGGCTAGAAAAGCCATACTAAGTAATTCACTACATTGCATTAAGAAAGAACATTCTAGGAGCTGTGAATAGATTGTAACCTTAATCAAAGAGATTTATTGTAATATTTGGGTGAGAAATTATGAAGACCACAATTAATTGGCAATGATTGAGTCAATTCTGACTCATAGTTACCCCCATTGGCTTTCCAAGGCAGTAAGTTATTATGGAAGTAAATTGCCCCATCTTTCTTCCGTGGAAGAGCAGGTGGGTCTGAACTGCCAACCTTCTGGTTAGCAGTCAGATACCTTAGGAACTGTGTCACCAGGACTTCTTAGAACAGAGACTAGCTAGATTTGATTGCAATTTATAAGGTACTGTCCATACTAGTAAGACCTATGGTAACACAGTGCCTAAGGCAACTGATTGCTAACCAGAAGGTTGGTGGTTCTAACCCACCAGCCACTCCACAGAAACAAAACTGGGCAATCTACTTCTATAAAGATTTACCACCTTGAAAACCCATTGGGGGTCATTATGAGTCAGAATTGACTCCATGGCAGCGTTATTATATTTATTCATTTATTTTGGTATCCATACTACTTAGTATTTAGTTGGATATACAGAAATGAAGTGAAAAAAGTTCCTCAAAGATGGCAGACTAGGCAGAAAGACTGCACAGACCCTCTTCAACAAAGAAAAGGGAAACCAACTAACACAGACACAGAAGATAATCCTGGACCCCTGAGCCTTGAAAGGAAGGATATAGAAGTGGACCAAACCCCAACTATCAGAAGAAATTGCGTGAAAATACCAAAAAGGGAGACAGACGGAGCTGTGGTCTAGCAGAGATCCTGAGCGATCCTGACAGCACAGACAGCTTGGAGATTCCCGAGTGGTGGTAGGACCTAAGAATTAACCAAAAATCAGCCCTGCTAGCCAGGAACTGCATGGAGGACTGTGCACGGTGGCTGGGGAATAAACAGAGAAGGTGAAGAGAAAGGCAGGCTTGGCTGTGGACTTTTGCCAGTTGGAGGGCACCACCATTTTGAAGCTTCAAAAGCAGCTTGACTACTATGGATATTTAAAGAGACAGTGCTCTAGCAGATTCCTGGGGCTTAAGAACACATTCTTCTTTCCAACAACCCAAGGACCGCAAGACTGAAAAGTACGACATTCCTCTTGTTACTCATATACCCCACACCTGCTTGGTGAACGGAGGTGCAGCCACCAACTTGCACCTACCTTCTGGGCCCACAGGAACTCCATCACAGTCTGTGTGCTCAGAGCCCGGGTGCCCTGCCCTGTCCTCCACTGTTTTTTTTTTTCTCTTTTTTTATTTTAATTTTTTTCTTTTTCACTTTCTTTTTTTCTGGTGATTAGTTTCCTTGTATTTTTCAGTTTTAAAACAACTATTATTATTAATACT
>NW_006921848.1:4855461-4881592 GCF_000298275.1 Orycteropus afer afer | reverse complement strand
GTAACTATGGGGAGGAAGTGGGAGGGGAGCTGTTGCATTGTGGTAAATTGTGGTCAATGTCATGAGACAAAATATATGTGAACTGCTGTATGGAAGGTAAATTTGCTCTGTAAACCACCCAAATTCCAGTTAAAAAATAGAAAAGAAATGAATTCAAAGAGTATGCGTAACCAATATTACAAACTAATAGTGCAATTATCACTAAAGGGGTTAGAAGAAAAGATTTGCTGGATTTAAAAAGGTAAAGATAATGAATTCATTTGGTCTATTTTGATTTTGAAATACACACTGAAAGAAAAGAAATACTGAAAATGCCATGGACTGCCAGAAGAACGAACAAATCTGTCCTGAAAGATGTGTAACAGGAACGCTTCTTGAAAGTGAGAATGGACAGATTTTGTCTCATCTACTTTGGTCATATTGTCAGAAGGGACTGCTCCCTGGAGAAGGATATCATTCTTGGTAAAGTGGAGGGTCAGGAAGAAAAGGGGAAGAGTCGTAAACAGATGGATTGACACAGTGGCTGCAACAGTGGGTTTAAGCATAGCAAGCATTATGTTAATGGCCTAGAAACTGGGCAGTATTACATTGTGTTTTACATAGGGTCGCTATTGGTTGGAGCTGACTCGACGTAACCTAAAAACAACATCACTGAACATCCTGCTGGACATGACTAAAAGACATCTGGATATATAGACCTATCTTGAATTAAGTACAAACTAGCAGAAACAATGGTTAACAACTGCTTTATCTATACCTTGAGCTTAAAATTCCTCTATGCAATCCCCTTCTTAAAAATGCCTATTCCTCCATTAAGGAGTACTTTAGACTTCCTTCTGAGAAGATTTATCTTGCCCCATAAGAGACAAAGAAGCATTCTCTCTTCCTTGTCACTGTACTCTTCCTTTTCTTCCTTAGTACATCTATAGCTCTCCATATGTATCTTAACATTGTTGTTGTTAAATGTCATCAGTTTAGTTCTGACTCATAGTGACCCTATGAACAAAACACTGCCTGCCCTTATGCCATCCTTAAACTCGTTACTGCGGTTGAGCACATTGTTGTACTCACTGTGTCAATCCATTTCATTAAGGATCGTCTTCCTTTTTGCGGATATTCTACTTTACCTTCTCCAGGGACAGGTTGGTCCCTCCTGATAACATGTCCAAAGTACAAGAGACAAAGTCTCATCATCCTTGCTGCTAAGGAGCACTCTGGCTGTACTACAACCAAGATAGGTTTGTTCATTCTTTTGGCAGTCCATATTTTATTCATTATTCTTTGCTAATACCATAATTCAAAGGCATCAATTCTTCTATCTTCCCTATTTATTGTCTACCTTTTGCATCCATAACAGGCAACTGAAAATATCACAGCTTAAGCCAAGTACATTTTAGTTGTCAGAGTGGCATCTTTGATATTGAAAATGTTAAAGAGACCTTTTACAACAGATATTCCAAGTGCAATATTTGTCCTTGTTCTTTCATTTCTTGATTGCACCTTCCATTGGTGTTAATTGTGGATCCAAGTAAAATTAAATCCTTGACAACTTTAATCCTTTATCCATTTGTCATGATAGTGTTTATTGGTCCTGTTACGAGGATTTTTATTCTCTTTATTTAGAGATATAATTCATGGTGCAGACTATAGTCTTTAATCTTCATCATTAAGTGCCTCAAGTCCTTCCTTTCAGCAAGCAAGGATGTGTCATCTGCATATTGCAGATTGTTAGTCTTTCTCCAATCCTGATGCGATGTTCTTCTTTATACAGTCCAGCTTCTTAGATCATTTGCTCATATACGGATTGAATAAATATAGTGAGAGAATATAATCCTGATGCACACATTTTTGGATTTTAAATCATGCAGGATACTCTTGTTCAGTTCAAACAGCAGTCTCTTAATTTATGTACAAGTTCTGCATTAGCATAATTAAGTGTTCTGGAATTCTCATTCTTCATAATGTTATCTATAATTTGTTATGTTACACATGGTCAAATGCCTTTGCATAGTCAACAAAACACAGGTAAACACCTTTCTAGCATTAGGACTTAGAAACATGATTTCATACACCTGCAATGAAAGATTTTTAAGGGCAAAGATTTGGTCTAAAACTTTCCTTAGTAGATGTTGGAAACACAATACATATTTTATGAACAAAGAATGAAACAATGAATGAGTGAATCTATGAACCAAAGTAGAAAATCTGTATTTCAAATATATCCTTGATGCTTCTACCAGAGCAAGGTACATAAGAGATAGTCAATAAATATTTTAATCAATGAAAGATCAAAGAGCTACAAAAATTTTTATTCTGCATAATTTCATAAATATATGAGCTGTATGTATTTTTTTTATCATTTTCAAGATTACTTTTTTGTTTCTGGTCTAGAAATTATCCATATATTTTTATTTTACTTGGAATAAGACATCAATGCTTTTTTATATATTTAAATAATTTGTGTCATGTAAAAAGTGTGCTTTATGTATTTCCTGCCCTTATGTATAATTTTCCCATTAGTTTATGGCACTATAATTTTGCAACTTTCTTTTACATCCATTGAAACACCAGACACTTACATATATTCTATTCTTCATTATTTCATACTTCAGTCATCAATAATATTGAGAATAATGATAACTAAAAAGCTAAATGACTTTCTAATTCATTGTGGAAGTGGCTTTTCAAACACTCATCCTTTGTCTAATGCACCATAGGGGAAATGGACAGGAGATGTTGTATTTCCTAGATCTTGGCTAGTTAATTAATCTTTCTACATTTACATGAACAATCTTGGTTTTATCTTACATACATTCTAGTTGTGGTTGAAAACTGTTGTCATTGGGGATTATATGAGTGTACATGTGTGTTTGTGGGTATAGCTTGCTGAGGAAAAACATAATAAGCATAATGACTGTTTTCAAGTAAAATGAAGCTTATTTTAATTAGTAATCGTTTTGAGATGGTAATCATTTTTATAGAGATCTTCGTAAATAGCATGATAAACATCATAGCTTTTAAAAATAGAAAATACTGCTTTTATATTTTTTGTTTCTTTTCATTCTGAATATCATATTCTGGGAAATACAACATCTCCTGTCCATTTCCCCTATGGTGCATTAGACAAAGGATGATTGTTTAAAAAGCCACTTCCACAATGAATTAGAAAGCCATTTAGCTTTTTAGTTATCATTATTCTCAATATTATTGATGACTAAAGTATAAAATAATGAATAAAAGAATAAAATATGTATAAGTGTCCAGTGTTTCAATGGAGTGTAAAAGAAAGTTGCAAAATTATAGTGCTATAAACTGATAGGAATTTCTTTATGAAATTAATGTTATGAAGATAGTTTTCATATTATTTGTGCTAATCATCAAAAATCCAATATTAATTATTCTTATCTCAATTATCCCTATACATTTTCTGCTGGTTTTAATCTGTTTTGGCCAGTAAATTATATATCAGTTTCTTATGCATTGCACGTTATATAAAAATCAATATAGCTCAAAAGGAAGCCAGAAGAGTAGAATTCTAGGCTTTTATTAGGAGCTTTGAAATACAGAATTTTGTTTCTTGATATATTTTTCTTTCTTAATGTTGAGAATGAGGTGATTTGTCGTGGGTGGCTGAGATTTGAATATTTCACATCTGTAAAAGTGTGGTGCTCCTCTATTGAAATTTAAAGAAAAGTCATAGAAATAATGTTTTCAAATTGTTCCATGGCTGAAAGTATGCTAATGTTCCTTACTGAGAGATGCATTAATTGAATGCAATTAACGTCTGCCTTTGAGTAAGATACATGGATTTATACTGTTAGTTATTATGTTAACTAATTGAAAATTACCTAACATATGAATCTCAGTTTTTCAGTGTACAAAATGATGGTACTATCACTTTGGTCAAGTTATGGGCATTAAATGAAATAACATGTTTTCATAATGTTTATTATGTGCCATGGTAGACTCTAAGGTTTTACATTATGAGGACTGTGAAAGCCAGAGGTCAACATAATGGCCTTGTTTATTTTTGCTGGTCCCCAAGATTTCTGTATGTGACAGAGTGATATCTTACCACTTTTCTATCACTCTCTACTTATGTAAAATTATTGAATTGTCCATTCTGATAGGTTTCTGCCTTAGATATTTTCCAGTGTTCACAGATGTCAGTGTATTGATTTGTATGAAATAATTGGAACATGGAGTGCATGGAGTATGATTCTAGGGAAACTGGAAATTGTAAAAAATATAAATGGAATGCATAATGATCGATATTCTAGGCATTAGTGAGCGGAAATGGACTGCTATTAGCAATTTGAATCAGACAATCATATGGTCTACTGTGGTGATAATGACAAACTGAAGAAGAATGGCATCACATTCATTGTAAAAAAGAACATTTCAAGATCTGTTCTGAAGTGCAGTGCTGTCAGTGATAGGATAATATCTATACAACTACAAGAAAGACAGTTGATACTACCATTATTCAAATTTATGTACCAACTGCTAAAGCCAAAGATAAAGAAATTGACTATTTTTTCCAACTTTTGCCATTTGAAATTGACCAAACATACAATAAAAATATATTGATAATTACTAGTGATTGGAAAGCTAAAGCTGAAAACAAAGAAAATGCATAGGTAGTTGGAAAAATATGGCCTTGGTGATAGAAATGGCAACAGAATAGAATTTTGCAAGATCAACAACATATTCATTGCAAATACCTTTTTCAAACAACATAAATGGTGACTATATATGCAGATTTCACTAGATATAGTACACAGGGACCAAATCACCTACATCTGTGGAAAGAGACAATGGATAAGTTCAGTATCATCTGTCAGAACAAGGCCAGGGGCTTACTGTGAAACAGACTATCAATTGCTCACATACAAGTTGAAGTCTAAGGTAAAGAAAATTAAAACAAGGCCATAAGAGCCAAAATAAGACCTGAGTGTATTCCGCCTGAATATAGGGATCATCTGAAGAGTAGATATAATGCGTCTAGAGAACAAAGACTGGATGAGTTGTGGGATGACATTAAGGAAACCAAATATGAAGAATGCAAAAAATCATTAGAAAGACAGGAAATAAAGAAAACAACAGAATGGATGTCAGAAGAGACTCTGAAACTTGCTCTTAATTGAGAGTAGCAAAAGTGAATGGAAGAAATGATGAAATAAAAGAGTTGAAGAGAATATTTCAAAGGGCAGCTTCAGAAGACAAAGTAAAGTGTTATAATAAAATGAACAAAGTCCTTGAGTTAGAAAATCAAAGGTAAAGAACACACTTGGTATTTCTCAAGCCGAAAGAACTGAAAAAAGAAAAACATGCTTTGAGTTGCAATATTGAAGGATTCTCTAGGCAAAATATTGAATGATACACCAAAATCAAACCAAACCCACTGCTGTGGAGTCAGGTCTGACTCATAGCAATCCCTCCTTGGGTTTCTGAGGTGATATCACCACAGAAGCAGTTTGTTTAACCTTCCATCCCGGGGAGTGGCTGATGGTTTTGTACCACCAGCCTTCTGGTTAGCAGTCAGATGCCTTAGGCATTATGCCACCAGAGCTCCCAATGAATGAAGCAGGAAGTATCAAAAGAATGCGGAAGGAATAGACCAAAAAAAAAGTATTGATTGACATTCAACCATTTCAGAAGGTAGCATATAATCAACAATTGATGGTATTGAAGGAAGAAGTCCAAGCTGCACTAAAGAAATTGGCAAAAAAAAAAAAAAAAGAAAAAAATCAAGGCTCTAAGGTTTGTAAAAATACTCATTGAGATGTTTCATCCAACAGATGCAATGATGGAGGCATTCATGCATTTATGCCAAGACATTTGGAAGACTGCTCCTGGCCAGTTGATTGGAAGAGATATATATCTGTGCCTGTTCAAAAGAAAGATGATCTAACAGAATGTTGAAATTACTGAAAGATATCATAATATCCTGTGCAAGTAATTTTTTGTGCAAGATAATTCAGAAGTGTTTTTAGCAGTACATACACAGGGAACTGCCAGAAATTAAGGCTGGATTCAGAAGACTGCATGGAACAAGGGATATCATTTCTGATGTTAGATGGATATTGGATGAAAGCACAGAATAACAGAGAGATGTTTATCTGTGTTTTATTGATCATACAAAGGAATTTGACTGCATGGGTCATAACAAATTATGGATAACATTACAAAGAATGGTTACTCCAGACATTTAGTTGTTTTCATACAAAACATGTACATAGTTGAGAGTATTTACTCATCTATTATTCCATTTGGAGAATAGCAACAGCAAATGGAAAAAATGATGAAGTAAAAGTGTTGAAGAAAAGATTTCAAAGGGCAGCTCCAGAAAACAGAATAAGGCAATACTGCATCATGTAAAATTAGGAAAGATGTGAGTTAGGTTTGTAGTCTTTCGCCATGTTTATTCAATCTGTATTCTGAGCAAATAATATGAGAAGCCTCACTATACGAAGACTAACACAGCATCAGGATTGAAAGAAGGTTCATTAACAAACTGTAATATGCAGATGACACAACCTTGCTTGCTGAAAGTGAAGATGAATTAAAACACTTACTGATGAAGATGAAGACTTACACTCTTCAATATGGATTGTACCTCAACATAAAGAAAACAAAACTCTTCACAACTGGAGAATAAACAACATCATAATAAATGGAGAAAGAATTGAAGTTATTGAGGGTTTTATTTTACTTGTATCCACAATTAACACTTATGGAAGCAGTAGTGAAGAAATATTGCATTTAGGCAAATATGCAAAAAAAATCTCTTTAAAGTGTTGAAGAGCAAATATGTCGCTGTGAAGACTAAAGTGCACCTAATCCAAACCATAGTATTTTCAATATCTTCCTATGCACATGAGAGCTGGACAATGAATAAGGAAGTCCCTAGAAGAACTGATGCCTTTGAATTGTGGTATTGGCAAAGAATACTGAAAACACCAGGGACTGCTGGGACAAACAAATCTCCTTGGAAGAAGTGCAGCCGGGATGCTCCTTGGAAGCAGGAATGGCCAGACTTCATCTCACCTATTTTGGTCATATTGTCAGAAGGGATCAGTTCCTGGAGAAGGATATCATGCTTGGTAAAACAGATGGTCAGCTAAAAAGGGGGAAGACCATCAATGAAGTGGATTGACACAGTGGCTGCAATGACGGCTCAGGAGTAGCTAGGATTGTGAGGATGGTACAGTATTTCTTTCTATTATACATAGGATCACTATGAGTTGGAGCCACTTCAACAGCCACCAACAACAACAATACATAAGACTTCATTTCATGGACTTTGGGTATATTTTCTGGAGGGACTAGTCCATGGAGAAAGACATCATGCTTGGTAAAGTAGAGTGTCATTGAAAGATACTCAAAAATATGGATTGAGATAGTAAATGCAACAATGCACTGGAACATAACAACGGGCTCCAACTCAGCAACAAGGATAGTGCAAGACTAAGTACTGTTTTTCTGTTGTACATAGGGTCACTGTGAGTCAGAACCAACTGGATGGCACATAACAATAATATATACACATATGCATATATTTATAAATGTGTCTATCATATGGATATACATATGAAATATATATTGTCAATCAATGGCAGTGAGTTTAGGTCTTTTTGTGTTTTTTTTTTTTTAGGGCAGTGTGTGGTAGACATATCCAATCAGGATAAATCCAATTGTCCTAATATGGAAAGTTTATGACTTTTTTCATTTCAAGTATGCAATCACATGACAAGAATAAGCATCAGTGTTGATTGTTTGTTTGTTGTTTTGTGCCGTCGAGTCAGACCCAACTCATAGTGACCCCTTCTTGGGTTTCCGAGGAAATATCACTACGGAAGTAGACTGCCCAACCTTCCTTCCAAGGAGTGACTGGTGGGTTTGAACTGCCAGCCTTCTGGTTAGCAGTCAAGTGCCTTAGGCACTGTGCCACCAGAGCTCAGTGTTGCTTAGGGAATAAAATACCAAAGGTAATGCTTCTCTTTTTTAATACTAGACAGGCATATCATAATCCTTAGTTAACATGAAGATGTGGTAATTATTGATTATTTGATTTAAAGCCCATCTGTAGAGAGCCAAAATTTCCAGAATGGCTCAGAATGCCCAGGATTAGACTAAATAAATAAATAAATAAATAAATAAATAAATAAATCTTTGTTTCTGTTAACAGGTTGGTGAATACTGTCAGGAAAAAAATCCCATTACCATTCCTGGATGGGAGCAGTGATGGTAATAGTACAATTATGAGAATTTCTGGATTTTCTTTTCCTTTTTAGAGAAAAGACACAAGGAATACATGTGAAACTTAGAAAATTTCACAATTATTTTTTAAAGTGAAATTTAGTGATTAAAACTTTTTAATTATAGAGAGTACAAATGGTCTTTTATCCTTCTATTCCTGAGGATTTTAATGATCCATTTAAACAATATAAATTGCTCTAATATCTGTTTTGTACAGTCTGTACCTTATTATTCAGCATTTGAAATTTATACCTGCTCTTGTTTACTTTCTAAACATTTATTTGAATACTTGTTGAGCAATTATTATCTTTAGCAGTGGGGAAGAAATGATAGGGATGAGGGGTGTAACTCTAACTTTTTTTTTTTTAATAATTTTTCTAACACTTGACAATCTCTGCTGCTAAACAGCCCGAGCTTTCACTTATAGCTGCAATGAACACTGTCTAGCAGATGTAAGCAGAGAAGAGAAGTGAGACTAGAAATACAATGGTCTCAGGAGTTTCCATGTGCCCATGAACTTAGTCCTAATTAGATTTTCCAAATCTATCTACTGAGAGGCAGTTTTCTCTAGGCTGTTTCCAAATAGAATTAGAAACACAGAATCTCAGGAATAAAGGATGAGGAGTGTAGATTAACTTGATATGCAAGTACTGTTGGATCTGAAGGCAAGGTTGTGCCAGAGGAAGGATGAGTGATCTATTCTTCCTACTTGAGGTGATCAGGAACTCTGTGTACTTTAAATGAACAACAATCTCTGCAAAATCACTTCCAGCCTGTAAGGGAGGATAAACCAAAAGGATAGAAGCTATGATTCTGGAATGAAATAAGGGAAGTATGTTAAAGTGAATTTGAATCAAATTTTTGTTATGTACTTTAACTAGAGACAGGGGAAGCTAACAAACACTGTACAGTTTAGTCATTATCTAAAGGCACTGTGGTGAGAACAGGTCAATGCCCTGACATTGATAATGAAAAATGAAGCACAAGGTGCAGACTGAGAGATCCTGCTCCTAGTCAAAAATCTACATGTGATTTCTGAGGTCCACTCATAAGCAATTACAAAGGCTTCACCTGGCAGACATAGCAGGAATAAACAGCTTCTCTCACACCAGAGAAATGCACAGCCAATATTCTGAAGAGAGTTGCAGTCAGGGACTCAAGCCCAGGCTTGGCTGGCCTTGCTTTTATGTATAACTGTACTCCCCCTAGAAGCTCGATAATTTAGAGGTCACTTTCTAAGGACCTTCTGGAAAAGACCTTCCTTAAACACCTCTACTGAAACTTCCTTATGGGATAAAATGGGAGAGCAATCCTGAGGACACTTTTCTCCACTCGAACTCAGTACTCAATGCTTTTTCCACTCCTAATCCTTCTCTTGTGACCTCCGTGCAGCCCCTGGGCCCATAAAACTACAAGAGCCTTTTGTTCAGTCCCTCCTAAACAGGGGTCTCTATATGCAATCAACTCCATGGCAGTGAGTTTGGCTTTTTTGTTTTTATATGTACGTTAGTCAAACTGACTCTTACCCAGTGCCTGCCATGGAGAAAAATGGAACAGGGAGAATCAGCATTTTCATAGATTTTAACCTCTTGCTTATACTATTGCAGTATGTGATTAAAGGCTTAACTGTTACTTTTATTTTGGTTTATGGTTTTGCTTGGGTAACCCAACACCTGACAGCTCACCTCAGCTCCCAGCGCAGTTCAGCTCCGTAATACAAATAACAGAAAGTAGAAAGAATCAGTTACAGTTCTGAGGTGGCAGGAAACTCCTGAAATTCTGAAGCAGGTCAAAAACAAACAGAAAGAGTGCATTAACAATTAACAGAAGCAGAGCAAACCATACCTATATAACCCTTGCTAATTATGATAGGATTTTGATAAAATTTGTCTGTCTGGAATATACATTGTAACTTTTTGAACTTCAGTTTCCTCATCTATATAACAGTGCTAACAATAACACATAATAACTCAATTTTTTCATGTAATGAAAATTGAGATAGTCGTGAGAAAGAATCATAGATATTAGAAGGCAGTAATAATGGGATTAAGCAGATGGCTAATGCCCATGTTTCATTGGGAATGATACAAGGTAGGAGAGTACAATTGATACCTGTATTATTATATTTTTAATAAAATGAAGTTGTATCTCATTAAGTTTTCTGTTTTTAATTCATTAAAATTAAGACAAAATCCAACCATTAAATATCAAATCTGATTATTAGGAAACAGTCTAAGGAGCATTGGTGGTGTAGTGGATAAGGCTGCTAACCAGAAGGTCAGCAGTTCAAACCCACCACCTGCTCTGCAGAAGGAAGATGGAGTGATCTTCTGTAAGATTTACTTCTGTAAAGATTTATAACCTTGGAAATCCAATGGGGGTAGCTATGAGTCGGAATCAACTTGATGGCTATGAGGTTATTTTTTTTAATTGGTTCATAAGTAATCTCATGTCTTTATATCTCAATTTTTTGCTATAACAATTTTTTACATTACCTTAAATGAATTTTAACATTGTCATATTTTTACAGTATTTCCTAAATTCTTTTCAGAAAAGTATTAATGATAAAACCAGCATTAACCATGATCAAAGGAGACCACCCTTTGTTTCAACAATATTTGAAAAACTCTTAAATTAACTGAAGCTCCCTAGATGGTACAAATGGTTTGAACTCAACAGCTATTTGAACCCTCCTAATGCTAGTTGGGGGAGCTCTGGTAGCATAGTGCCTAAGGCACTAGACTGCTGACCAGAAGGCTGGTGGTTCAAACCCACCAGCCACTCCTCGGAAGGAAGGTTGGGCAATCCTACTTCCGTAGTGATACTGCCTCAGAAACCCAAGGAGGGGTCGCTATGAGTCAGGGCCGACTCGACGGCAAATAACAACAACAATGCTAGTTGGAGGAGTTCTGGTAGCGTAGTGCCTAAGGCACTTGACTGCTAACCAGAAGGCTGGCGGTTCAAACCCACCAGCCACTCCTCGGAAGGAAGATGGAGCAATCTACTTCTGTAGTGATACTGCCTTGGAAACCCAAGGAGGGGTCGTTATGAGTTGGGTTTGACTCGACAGCACATGACAACAACAATGCTACTCGGAGAAATTCTGGTGGTGCAGTGGTGAAGGCATTTGGCTGCTAAACAAAAAGTTGGGGGTTTGAACACTCAAGCCATTCCCTGGGAGAAAGATGAAGCAGTCTGCTTCCCTAAAGATTTACAACCTTGGAAACAATATAGGGCAGTTGTACTCTGTCCTATAGGGTTGCTGTGAGTCAGAATCACTCCATGGCAGTGGGTTTGGTTTTGGCTTTTTAATGGTACCTCAGAAGTAAGGCCTAGTGATATGCTTCCATTAAGATTATATCCAAGAAATCCTATGGAACAGTTCTACTCTGAACAGGTGGAGTCTCCATGAGTCAAAATCAATGACAATGACATATCTAAGGCCATCATAAAATCTGAGATTTCATTCATGCTTGTATGAATTTAAGTTTTAGGAATACAGAAGTGTGTGTGTGTGTGTGTGTGTGAGAGAGAGAGAGAGAGAGAGCGACTGAGAGAGAGAGACAGAGACAGAGACAGAGAAAGGAGGGAATGATCAAATGATCAAGCTGGTTTAGCTTCATCATTCAGTGACAATGGACTGCTTTCTATGTCATACTCTGAATTACAATCCATCATCTCAATCAGTCAATTAGTTCCTACAACAGAATTTAATACCTAGCTTAGTTTAGTATTTCATTTCATACCTCTTGAAATGAATGCTTTACATAAACAAACACTTTTTTTGAGCAAATCCCAAACATATACTTTTGTTTTTCACACTGTGAGGAAAAGGCACCTATACAGCATACCATTATTTATTTGTATTTGGTGTTTTGTTTGCCACAAAGCAACACTCATAAATAACAGCCAGTAGAGGACAGAGACTCAGACTTTAATAATATTGTTTTGGGAATACATCACCTAGCACTGAAAATGTCATATAAAATTCATATCCATAGCTGTTTACAGAGAGAAAAAAAGAACAGTTGCACTTTGCAATGTTAGCACAATTCTCCCAAACACTGAGAAAGATGCTGCATGTTCTTTTTTACACTTATTTTTGGTATCCAGAACTACGTTTCAGGGTTGTATTGATTTTTATTCTGACTGTCGCTGATTAATGTTTCAGGAAGGAGTCAGGTGCATTAGTGTAGAGCTGAATAAAAATATCAGTGCATTTTCTCAATCCAAAGCGGGGTGGGAGAGCAGTGGCAAAACCAACCCATGTACTGATCTTATCTGGTAATGTGCACACAACCAAATGCATCTCTAAAACTGACAGCCATACAGACTGGTTAATAGAAAGCTTGATACTTTTTCAACACTTGCTATTGTTATTAATTATCTGTCAGAAACTTCCTGCAACCAATAACATGTTTATACTTCTGTGCGAACATCAGTGATTTCTTTCTCTTTTTTTTTTTTATTTAATCACTAGGTTAAGTGTGTTCACCTTATAAATTTGCTTCCCAGGAGGTATACTCTTTAGTAATTGCTTTTCCTTGATAAGGATTTCTCACTCATTACAGAAAAATTGCAAATGTAATAGTTAAGGGATGATTCCATTGTAGTAATGGTTTTCGTCCTGACCCTACTCACAAAATTGAGAAATTGTCAGTCAGTTTAATGTTCCCTATTTGCTCTTTTACCACCTGTGTTTTTCTATTTTAATAACTCATTTTCCACTAACTACAATTCTCTTCTTCATATCAGCTTGGGTTTTTTTTATTAATTTATTTATTATATGACTGTTACATGATACTCACAGATTCCTCTGACCCTATTAAATTGTCCAACATATTGTCACCCAGATAAACAATCACACCTAATTAATGTTCCATGAAAACTTTCATTCATTTCTAAGAAAGAAAAAATTCTACATAAAAAGCAGGTAAAAGCAGGTAACCTTTTAGATCCACTGGTTATTACTGGATTTGAAAACATTATATTCTATTTAAAGAAAGGTTAAATACACAATGAATGAAAAATATGTTTAATAAAACAGGCTATTAGTAATTCAACCCAACTGTAACCAAAGTTTATTTTAATTAAAGTTTGGAATAAATCAACACCTTTTTTTTTTTTTTGTCTTTTGCAGTTCTCATGTTTATAAAACTTACATAGCTTACAGGGAACATGATTAGAAATTCAACTCGATATGTCTTTAAATAGTGCCAAGGACTAATACACTCCAGAAAGTCCAATAACTAAATAGTAAAGAACTGATTATTAATGAAAAAACTCTACATATTGTGAAAAAGGAAATGTCCCTACTATTAAGGTCAAATGTATTTGCTTATTGTCTACTTGCTCAGATTTTTAAAACAATGCCACAGGTTAGTTTGCTTTGAATGTGAACCACAAGTTTGAACAGCTTTCATTTTCCTGAAATTACTGAATAATATTTATTTCTTAATGCTGACAAAAATAAATAATAATGATGTGGCTTTTCCTTCACCTCAGATTAGTCCAGTATACAAATCATATTTCCTACTGCATGTGGTCCATTTATTTTCTGTGAAACATGCTTTCTGGATTCTTCAGTTTCTAATCTAGATTAGTCATTTCTTCACATATTTCAAAACTGAACTTCAGTGTCCTCTCAGATTTACTGGCTTCCACGTGTCCGTCTCATTTACTGATATCACATTCTTTTTCTTTGTCAGTGGGATATCGCTTAGCTTATGGCATATTGTCATGTATCTTCTTCAGAAAGGGTTATGAGGAAAAAATGTGCATGTATTCTTGCATGTCTGAAAATATATCTATTTTAACTTCCTACTATATTTTTTGAATGGGGTAAAATTTTACTTATATCAAAATCATTTTCTCTATGAAACGTGAATGGCATATCTTCTGTTTCATTATTATTTTTAGCTGTAGTGAATTTTCTATTAATTTTTCAAAATTATTACTAACTTAATTGTAGATTCATATACAATTATAAAAAATAATACAGAGAAACTTCTTGTATACTTGATTCAGTTTCTCTAATGGTAACATTTTTCAAAACTATAGTATAATACCAAAACCATAGTATTGACACAGATATTCTTTTTCAGCTTTCCTTTGTTCCACTTTCACTTGTACGGATGTGTGTGTGTATTTAGATTAAGTTCAGTATAATTTTATTACCTTTGTATTTTCCTGTACTCACTACCATAGTCAAGATAATGTACTAAGCCACCAAAATCATCCCTCAAATCGCCTTTCATAGCCACATCCACTTCCTTCCCATCATCACATTGCCACCTCCACAGCCACCCCCACTCTACACTTGTTAAACTCCTGGTAGTTAATCATCTGTCCTCTATTTCTAAAATTTTATCATTTTAATAATGTTATATAAATAGTTATACAGAAAGTAAGCTTTTGGAACTAGCTTTTTTTTCATTCAGTATAATTCTCTAATGATTCATCTAAGTTGTTTGTATAACAATAGGTTGTTTCTTTATATTGTAATATTCCACTGCATGTATGTAGCAGTTTGTTTAACCATTCACCTTTTGAAGGATAACTGGCTTGATTCCAGTGTTTTGCCATTACAAATTAAACTGCTTTAAGTAAGGGTACAAGCTTTTTTGTGAGGATAAGTTTACATTTCTCAGGGGTAATTATTTAGGGATGCAACTTCTGAGTTCTGTAGTAGTGGCTTGTCTAGTTTTTTAGACTCTGCTAACTGTGTTCATGAGTGGCAGTACCATTTTGTATTTGTACCAGCAATGTAGGTTCTCAACATTCTTGCCAACATTTGGTGTCTTTGCTATTCATTTTTTTTTTTTTTTAATTATTGTCACCATCCTGGTAGGTGTACAGTGTCTCATCGTAGTTTTAACTTACAATCTCACTAATGGGATAATGGGAGCTCTGGTGCTGTAGTGCCTAACCAGAAGGCTTGTGGTTCAAACCCACCAGCCACTCCTCAGAAGGAAGATTGGGCAATCTACCTCCATAGAGATACCACCTCAGAAACCCAAGGAGGGGTCTCTATGAGTCGGATCCAACTTGATGACAGTGAGTTTGGTTTGAATGGGATAATGTTGTGAATATATTTTCATCAACTCTTTGCCATTTATAATTCATCTTTGGTGACAGTTCTGTTCATATCTTTTGCCCATTTTAAAAATGGTTATTTATTTAATGTTGAGTTTTTATTATTTTAATACACTCATTTCTCACTTATTGACATGGTTAGGTTCCAAAGATCAGGTTGTTACACGAGTATCTGCATTATGTGAAAATGGAGGATGATCACAAAATGGAGGATGACTTCATCATATATAACTGTAAAATTACATCATTACAAAACTGCCAAACCGCTGAGAATCATGGCTCAGTCAAATTGACCCATAACCTTAACCAAGAGAGCCAGTGTTACTCTTGCCTACTACCTCAACATTAATTACTGCCAGATAGATTTGACAAAATAGTCAAATAGGCCCACTGATTTGACAAAATAGTCAAATAGTAAATATTTCATAGCAAGCATTGTGAAGAGGGCACAGGACAGGGTAGTGTTTCACTTTGTTGTACACAGGGTCGCTATGAGTCGGAATCCACTCAACGGCACCTAACAATAATGAAGATGAGTTTCTGCCATATGCTAGACATAATACAAATGTGCTGCTTCAGTTACCCAGTGCTGCCACAACACAAGTACCACAAGTGGGCAGCTTTATACAACAGAAATGTATTTTCTCACAGTTCTGGAAGTGACAAGTTCCAATCAGTATCTCAGCCTACCTGATTCCTCCTGTGAGCCTCTCTCCTAGTTTTGGTGTGTGTGCTAATCCTTGGCATTCCTGTGCTTATAGATGATCCTTACATGTCATCTGTCTTCCTTTGTATGGGTCTCTTTTGGTCTTTTAATAACTGAGAAGTGATTAGGTTTAGGATCCATATTACATTGGTATGACATCAACTGGTTGATTTATTGTATTACATTAGATTACTTTATGGAAGGTAATCTGTTCTACCTATGGCCAATTGATTTAAACATATGTAACTAGTCCATGCAAGCAAATAGACTAGGGGGAACTATAGCCAAGTCAAGTTGACACATAAAATTAACTATTACAGTATGGCCAAAAAGTTCTGGTATTTTTCAAGACTTTCAAAAAATTTCTGGCCTTTATGGACCACACAAACATCTGAAGACATGACTTTGGGGCCATACTAAGAAGGGACAACAATGTTCCTTAGTAGATATGCCCTAGCTCCTTTTGGTCCTTTCTGCTTCTTGTCTTAGTCTGAACCACATAATTAGCAGCATACATTATTCTCTCTCATTTTTTTTTTTTTTTTTACATTCCTTCTCCTTTCTCTACCACCTCATTGGCTTTTAATTTGACTCCAGAATATCTCTACTATTTAACCCATCAGTAACTAGACATATGACTTATGCAAGCAAGTTGATTTAATTTCCTTCAGTTCCAATATAGCACCTGGCAAAAGAACAGAATATGCTAGATAAGTGTTTTGTTTTTAATAGGATTTTACATATTATGGAGTTTATGTTTTGGTATTTATATGAAGCCTATGTTTGGAATATTGGCTACTAAGTTGAAGAATTCCTAATTTCAGTGTTTCATCTACTTTGCTAATGTTTACAGACCAATTAAATATTTTGGCAAATTTACATGATTTTTAAAAACGTTACAGTTTTAGTTATTTAGTGCTGCTATAACAGAAAGACCACAAATGGGTAGCTTTAATAAACTCTGTTCTTCACAGTTCAGGAGGCCAGGAGTCCAAATTCCAGGTGCCAGCTCCAGGTGTAGGCTTTCTTCTTCTACTCTGCCTCAGCTTCTCTAGCACTCTTCTTCACGTGGCATTTATCTTTCCCCCACCTGTACTCTCTTGCTTCAGTGCCTAATCTGCTCCTTCATATCTCAGAAGTGATTGGCTTAAGACGCACATCTTGGTACACATATTTCGAGGGGACACAATTAAATCTGTAATAGTTACTCTATTGTTAAATTAAATTCGACTAAAATTATTGGATCCATATTTCTATGAAAGCACTGTACTTATTTTGTGCACTGAGCTAAAGATATTTTAAAAATCAAAACAATATGTAGAGCAAATATACATTGGGATAAACATATATTAGAGAATGTATGTGCGTTTGTTAAAACCACTTATATAAAGAAAAAGATTATACTCATGTATTTATTTGTCGATACCATATGTAATAGCTACTTTAAGGTAGCTACCACATAGCCACTCTCTCTCTTTTTTTTTTTTTTTTTTGCTTTCTAGTGAAACTCTGATATTTTTCAAGATTATAACATGTCAAATAAAAATTATCCAACCATGTAGACTCCTTTGCAGCTGAATTTGTATAAATGATTCATATCTAACTAATTAGATATAGTTTCAATCTACTGGGTTGCACTTCCCAAAAATTATTGATATCCTAAAAACAAACAAACAAAACAAAAGGAAACAAACTAGGCTATTGTTATGCTTATGCTCTTAATTATTTTTCCCTTTCTTTCTTCCTGATAATTATTCCTGATACTCATTGATATAGCAACCATATTTCATGCAAAAGGTAAACATCAATAGACTGAGGATACTGGATAAATAATAAAACCATCATTAGAAACTGTATCACAGAAGTATATTAGTCCTGATCTTTTTATGTCTCAGGCTTCTTGTTAGATTAGATAAATACATGTTTATAGAAACTTGGATAAGTGTCTATTGCTATTTTTCCATTGTATGAAGCTGAGTATTATTTTAATTTTGCAACTTTTTCATTTCTAACTAAATAAATACAGGCCAATTTCATAACATAAATGTTGTTGTTGTTATTTGCCATCGAGTCAGCCCCAACTCATAGCGACCCCTCCTTGGGTTTCCGAGGCAGTATCACTACGGAAGTAGATTGCCCCATCTTCCTTCCGAGGAGTGGCTGGTGGGTTTGAACTACCAGCCTTCTGGTTAGCAGTCAAGTGCCTTTAGGCACTATGCTACCAGAGCTCCTAACATATAAATAGTATAATATAAAAATTATCCTTTTTATTGTGATGGGAAAAGTTAGGTGATACTTACTGTTGTTGTTAGCTCCCATTGAGTTGGCTCCAACTCATAGCAACCCTACATACCATAGAATGAAATACTGCCTAGTCCTGTGCCATTCTCACAATCCTTGCTAGGTTTAAACCTATCCTTGCAGCCACTCTGTCAATCCATCTCATTGAGGGTCTTCCCCTTTTTAGCTGACACTCTATTGTATTAAGCATGATATGCTTCTGCAACATGACCAAAGCTGGTGAGAAGAAGTCTGGCCGTTCTCACTGCTAATGAGTATCCCAGCTATACCTCCTGCAGGACCGAAAATGATATATTAATAATAAGAAACTCACTGCCATCCAGTAGATTCCAGCTCATAGTGACCCTCTTTGGGTTTCTGAGGAGATAAATCTTTACAGAATTAGATTGCCCAGTCTTCCTTCCACAGAGTGGCTGGTAGATAAGAATTGCCAACCTTCTGGTTAGCAATCAAATGCCTTAGGCACTACTGCAGATTCAAATAATATCATATTTTAAATTTTCCCAATGAGGTGGTAGATGTGTTCTAGAAAGTATGATTTCTAAATATAGATCAAATAAATGAGTGATATTCACAGGTAACTTTGGCGGGGGTGGGGAAAACAACTAGACATTTTCTCACTTTACAACTTGACCTGAGGATTGTATATCTTCTGGTAAAGGAATCTTGAATTAAATCTTAGGAGGAAAAGAGTTGTTTATTCCAAACCTAACTCACTGTCATTAAAACAATTATGACTCCATGACCCTACAGGACAGAGTAGAACTGCCCCATAGGTTTCCCAAGGCTGTAAATCTTTATGGAAGCAGCCTGCCTTATCTTTCTCCTAGGAAGTGGCTGGTGTGTGCGAACCACTGACCTTTTGGTTACCAGCCAAATGCTTTCACCACTGGGAAATTAGATCTCCTAGCAGTTATTAAGTTTTCTAAATATGGAAGAAATTTTAAAGCAGAAAGATCAACATCTCCAAATATATAGAGACTTAGAAATGTATAATATGTTTAGAAAGTGTTAAAAAAAAATCAATAACTATTTCTCAAAATAATGTATAAATCTTGAGGAAAATGGACACTTTGTAAATCTAGTTTAATCATAGCACCTAGCCCTTTATGTACATGCTTGTATACATCCAAAATTAATGAGTAGTTATAATTTTTAAGGATGCAATATTGAGTACCTACCTTGTTAGACATTGTAGAATTTGGGAAAAAAATGAGGTAAGTAAAATAAATTCATTAAAGTTATTATAAAAGTTACATATCGAAATTTTATGAAATGTTTAATAATTTGGAGTATCATTCATAAGAGATATGAATTTGAACTATGTGCCAGGAAACAGGTTGTTTAAGTAAGTATTATTTAAGAAACATACTTGACTAGTCAGAAGACAGGTCAGAAGAATTATTTAAAACAAATAATTTAGAGATTTAACTTTCTGGATTTAAATAAATAATTTTTTCAAGATAACATACATTCTTAAAAATTAAATCTGTCTAGCCAATCTCCATTTTATCTTGAAATATAGCTTACTTTTACATAAAGTCATAAAAATTGCATTCTTCCAATTTCTGTTGGTAATCAACTGTGACATTAAATGGCATAAATCTTTGTTCAATTCATTTCCTGCTTCTTCAGAGAAAATGAAAATAAAGTACTTCTATAGAAAGCACAAAAGATTCTAACTTTTCTTGCGAAGTTCTTGGAAGTTTTTATTTGGGTTTAAACCTCTCCTGCCATTCTTCTGTAGCAATAAAAGAAAGCTGCTTGATTGTTGAACTAAGAATGACAACTTAAAACTTAACCTTTTTTTATTATTATTTCAGATCAATTTGAAAGGCATCAATCACACATAGCCCTGTGGTTTTCAGCTGAACACTCAGGCAATGCCAGTGAATATTACAGCCAAATTTAAGGAGAGCTGGGCAGCCAGGACAGATGTGTCCAGGGCCGTAACTCTCCTGAGACCGACTCATTCTTTGCCTTGGGCGCATCTCAAGCCTTTCTTGCCTAACGTTTTTCTTACTCATGAAAGTTTAATGATTGATAATATTTACCAGTTGAGATGGATGGTCAAAAATTCATGGCCTAATTTGCAGAAAACTTTGGAATTTAATAGGTTTTTCTTTCTTTTCTAATTAAAATTTTAGACTTAACTTTTATAACAAAAAAAATTAAAACATATGAAGTGAATTAAAAAACAGTTTTTATTGAGCTGATTCTCACTCATGGCTACCTCATGTGTGACAGAGTAGAAATATGCTGCAAAGCACAAAGAAATTTCAATGTGTGATTTTTCAGAAGTAAGTCACAAGACATTTCTTCCCAGATGGCACTGGGTGGATATAAATTTCCACACTTTCACAGTAGCCTTTTGCACCACTCAGGGACTTACAAAGTGAATAAAGGAGTATAATTAACTCCCAAAGCCCCATATCAGAGTTTTAACAATTATCAAGAATTCTCTCTGTCTGTTCACTGTTACTGAGAAGTCCTGGTGTCAGACAGTGGTTAAGGGCTTGACTGCTAAATGGAAGATCTGGAGTTCGAATACACAAGTAATTTAATGGAAGAAAGATGTGACAGTCTTCTTACTTAAATATTATAGCCTAGGAAGCCCTATGGGACAGTTCTACTTTGGCCTGTACACTCACTATGAGTTGGAATTGACTCAATGGCAATGGGTTTGGTTTTGATATTTGGTATTCATTGAATCAGAATTTCCTTACAAAAATTTGAAAAGTAATTTAAGAACTCATGTAAATTCACCCTACCTACCACAGTTTACAATTAAAATAAAAAAAAAGAAGAAGGCATTTTATTACCAAGCCACCTTGTTTACTATATAACACACACACATGTTGTTGTTGTTGTTGTTGTTATTTGCCATCGAGTCGGCCCCGACTCATAGCGACCCCTCCTTGGGTTTCCGAGGCAGTATCACTACGGAAGTAGGAATGCCCAACTTTCCTTCCGAGGAGTGGCTGGTGGGTTTGAACCGCCAGCCTTCTGGTTAGCAGTCAAGTGCCTTAGGCACTATGCTACCACAGCTCCTTCACACACACACATAGATATCAACAAATATTTGGTATTTTAAAATGGCTGGTTCATATTAAAATCTTTCAGATTACTTCAAATATGTCTCTGAAAGAGTTCAAAAAAGATTTAAAAATATAGCATAGTGGCTAAGACACTTGCCTGCTAACCAGACGGCTGGCGGTTCAAACCCACCAGCCACTCCTCGGAAGGAAGGTTGGGCAATCCTACTTCCGTAGTGATACTGCCTCGGAAACCCAAGGAGGGGTCGCTATGAGTCGGGGCCGACTCGACGGCACATAACAACAACAACAACAACAATTCATTAATTTTAGTAATTATAATCTTTAATCTTTTAACCTAAAGTAATCCTCCCTCCACTCTTTGTGTCATTAAATTGGCAATTTTTCTTCCTCAAAACACAATGATGCATTTTTAATCTAATTTTCTAGGATTCAAAAACTATAAGTGTTAATGAGATTAATAGCATGGATGTCCAACTTTTGCTTCTGCATTTTAAACTGCTCACTAGGACTTCATTTCCTCTGAAGCTCAAAGCCCACACCAATTCTATTCCGTGATGATGAATGTTTCATCATTTGTCAGAATGCTGGAGATGGGTTCCATCAGCGCAGGAAAAAATCTAACATTTTCTTAGAAACAAATCTTCTCTTGTTATGTTGTTGTATGCTTTTAACTGGTGACCTTCACCACATTCAGAGCCATTGCTGACTGTGTGAACATGCCTTGAGAGCCCAGACTGAGATCACTCAGCTGTCTACATTGGGCATAGTCCACGATGGATTGATACTCGGGTGCAGAGTTGTAGTAGAATGGCCTAGTTGTTGAGCTCATGGAAGCCCTGTTTGGCCTAAATACATGGGTACAAAAGGCTAGTAGTTGGAGTCTACCCAGAGGTACCTCAGAAGAAAGGTTTAGCAATCTGTTCCAAAAATTTAGCCATTGAGAATTCTGTGGAGTGCAGTTAGCTGCCATCAGCTGAGATAACATCATTAACAACCAATTTGGATTTGTGCTTTTGCTGTTGTAGCTGTTGTTATTGATTTCACAATGCTATTGATCATATTGGCCTCGGGGTAGCAATATCTACCTGTAGTTTCACACAGTCTTTTTGAAGACAGGATTCATTTCATTTTTGCCCTATCCCACATTTCACTGAGGATTAAGATTATTCTGTTAAACCAAGCAGAAAAGCATATTGTATGCTATCCATTCTGTCCTCTTCCACTTCCCTATCAGAGATGCCCTTGCATTAGTCTCCTCTCCTTGACATTAAAGAAAGACTTTTTTCCCCTCATCTCAAAAAGAGCCTATACATGCACCATCAACAAGGATCACTGGGTTTTCCCTTCAATAAGAATTTTGTTTGAGCTATGCTGGAAATCCTGCTAATGAGCATTAGATGGTATCGGATGACTGGGAAGGACACAATATGATGGAATAACTTCAAATATAACCAAACATGCATTCATAATTTTGATTGGATAAAAACGACTTTTCAAATTAATGGTGAAATAAGTATGAATGCTTGAATTATACATTAAACAGCATAGAGTTAGGAATCAGAAATGTATAGCTCCCAATACCAGGTAAGATTCTCACCACCAGAGAAGTGATCTTGTGAGATTTCCTTCAATATTCTTAGCTTCAAGGTCCTATGCTCTAGTAGGGAAAAAAGAAAAAAGATCTAACTTATGGAGTTGTCATGATGATTAAGTGAAATACTGAAAATAAAGTTCAAATGACATAGTGGTTAAAATATTTCTATTTAACAACATAATCAAAAAAAAAAAAAAAAACCCTCACTGCCATCCAGTCAAATCCGACTCACAGCAACCCTTCCTTGGGTTTTTGATGCTGTATCACTACACAAGTAGATTGCCCAGTAGATTGCCCAACCTTCCTTCTGAGGAGTGGCAGGCGAGTTTGAACCACCAGGCTTCTGTTTAGCATTCAAATGCCTTAGGCACTACACCACCAGAGCTCCCATTTAACAACATGGATGAGTCTTAAAACTTAATGTTGAATTACAAAAAAAAAAACCCTGTAGAGAGGATTCTGGGCTATAAACAGGAATAATGGAGTCTTCTGGGCTATAAACAGGAATGATAGAGTCTTCTCACATCCTTCCTGTGCAGTGGTATACAAACTTTCACCTCCCAAGCTTTAAGCCTGACCCGTCCACAGTCTGTTTGAAAAGCTACTATGTTTTTCCCACACATGAGATCTATATGAAGGATCCAAACGTATCCAGATGGGGTCTCTGGACCAGCATATATTCTGTAACTAACTCCTTGCCCATTCCTTGGTTTCTTCAGTATATCCCATTTCCCAGTAACAGTTGTTGACCTCCAGCTCTGATCCAGATCCTGAGATTAAGGACAATTTGAACCTAGACACCAAGTCCATTTGAGAGAGTGCAAAACATCACTTTATATATTTAATATATATATATATATATATATATATATATATATACTGCCATTGAGTCAATTCCAGCTTATAAGGCCCTCCATTGGGCTTCTCTAATAGTAAATCTTCACAGAAGTAGGTTGCCTAGTCTTGCTTCCACAGAGTGGCTGGTGGGTTTGAACCACCAACTTTCTGGTTAGCAGTTAGATGCTTTATTTAGGTTCTGTGCTACCAGAGTTCCTCATTTCTATATACTCATGACTATTTTTCTTGCCTAAACCCAATCAAAGGAAAATAAAAATGTGAAATTTAAATAAATAAATAACTGTAGAATACATATATTATATCACTATTTGTACATACTCACAAATCAAGCACAACTCGTATTTAGAGAAACACGTATATGTGAGGAAACTATACAACAATGCAAAAAAATATAAACAGAAAATTTTGAATCATGGTTACTACTAGGCTGTATGGTCACAGGGAGGGTGACACTTTGATGGAGAAGCATAAAGACATCAATATGCTATGGTAGCCCATAAATTAGAAAGCAAGGGAGAGTCAAACATGGCCATGCCGATAATCATGAAGATGGCACAGGGACAGAGATGTTTCCTATGTTGTATGTATAGGATCACCATGAAGGAGAGCTGACTGAATTGCAACTAAAAATAACATAACAAGATTATTTTATGGAAAAATTTTCCATTCTTAACTCAGAAGGTGAATTTACAAAGGATGAATTTATAGTTTTATTATGATAGTTCAAAACTTAAAATAACCTATCCATATCTATCTTTGTTTCTGTGTTTATCAACTGTTATATAACCAAAACTTTAATTTGGAAAATTTAAATAAAAATCAAAACACTACAATACTACAAAAGTAGTATTACCGAGGGGGAACATCAATTTATTATGTAAAAGTAATCATGTATTGTATTTTCAACCCATACATTAACCTCTCAGTTATTTAAATATAAAGAGAATAAGATCCTCTGATATAATTATAGAAGGAAATTGAATAACATCTAGTATTCTCAGAGAAATATTGATTTCATTTATTTAATTATTCTCAATTAAGACATTTTTCATTAAATTATCAACATTGTTCTTAATCCTAATTTTCACTTCTGGATTGCATCATACAACCATTTTATTTCTGGGAAATTTTATTGGGTTGACCCCACAGTAAATCCTTACAAGTGAACTCAGCATATACTTCAAATGAGGAGAAGAAAAATGAACCTAAAGAAAATTGACCTGCATCCTTCAATCGACTTTGAAACAACCACAGAGTGTTTTAAAAATCAAGTTTAGAGCTATTTATCCTTGGGAAAAGCTAGAAAGAAAATGCTCTTTACACTAGAAGAAGAAGGAAAAAAAAAGTCTGGCTCCAAGGAAATATACAGATTAAAACCTTCTTATCAATAAAAAGATCTAATTACTATTGTCAGGATCGTCCTTTATGTAGCACCTCAACACTCAAGAGAGAATACCATCTGGGCGGATTTCAGTTAGATGGTGAAGGTAACCTAGCAGAAATGTCAGCAATAAAAACTGCTTTCTCAAATCTTTCTGATTAAATGCTCTAGCATAAATTCACTCAGAGTTGTTAGTTCATTTGTGAATCCTTGAAAAGTTTAGTTCTGAAATCTACAAACTGGGTGAAGTGTATTGTGTAGCCTGATTCATGTTGCACATCCTTAATTGAGCCATAATATCCTGTGGTTTGCAGCGATGTAATTAAATCAGAATGACTCATCTTTCCATGATGATTAAGGGAGCATGTGTCTTCAGTTCCTCTTTCATTTTTAAAAATTGGTTGGTCTGTCAATGAACTGAAATCTTCATGTCTGAATGAATGCAGTTAAATAGATCTGCCTTCTGAAAGAAAATGTGTTGGGGAATAAACTGGTTGCCCTTGGAATAAATCTCCTCTAGTATAAAAATTCTATGAGATATGTCTATCATATGAACTGCACTGGTCTTATTACCTATAAAAAATCATCTTTGTGGAATCATTCCATCTCCTTTCTTTCTGGAATCAATCAGTTCAGTTTGAAAGTAAGCCAGTAGGGATAGAATAGGATTTGTGACCATGCCAGAATACTTTCCAGACATTCACAGCAATCACATTCTAAATTATTTATGTTCACAGAAAACAGAGAGAAAATTTCCCTTTAAAACTCATTGGAAAGGCGGGGCAAGATGGCGGACTAGGCAGAAGGATTGCACAGACCCTCTTCAACAAAGAAAAGGGAAACCAATTAACACAGACACAGAAGATAATCTTGGA
>NW_006921848.1:4816837-4847541 GCF_000298275.1 Orycteropus afer afer | reverse complement strand
GAAGAAGGGCTGCTTATGCACAGGGAGATAGCTCAGGGTGCAGAAGAGTATGAAGGGATGGACACTGGGAGGAGGTAACTATGGGAAGGAAGTGGGAGGGGAGTTGCTGCATTGTAAATTTTGGTCAATGTCATGAGACAAAGTATATGTGAACTGCTGTATGAAAAGTGAATTTACTCTGTAAATCGTCACCCAAATCCTAAAAAACTAAATTAAATAAATAAATAAAAACTCATTGGGAAAATACCTATCTTCCAAGCTTTGATCTTCTTTCTTCTCAATGGCAAAAACAAAAATAGCAAGGAAAACAAAAAACATAGGAATAGGATATAAGAATAGAAACTTCTATTCTTATCAATATATACTTAAAAGAAAAAAAAGTGGGCTTGTCCCATATTGAATTATTTTTATGTTTTGTTTGAGCAGATTGTCAGTATCCTTAACCAGTGATGTGCCATTACGGTGTGTCTGTCAAGAAGAATAATCTAAACACACATTCTAAAAATGCAAAATCTTTCTTTCATAAACTAGAGTACCTGGCTGACTCTCTTAGCTTCACCTCATTTAGCCGTTTCCTTTTCCCTTTGCCTTGAGACTGAGTTTTATCATGGCCTTAGATCCATCATGTCTTTAGTCTATACATGTAAGGACAACCTTTCAATAATACAGAGACTTAAAACTAAAGTGAAAATGCAACCTAAGCCACTTCTTAGTTCAAGGAAGTGAATTTCTGCCTTGTCTCTACATTGTACATCAAAGTCTCTTACGTAGGCTAACTAGCTTGCTAGTCCTCCTCACTGAATACTTGTTCCTCAATTATGACTTGTAACCTAGAACCACTCTCACAGATGGTGTTTTCTTTGTGTACTGATCTACTTGCTAAGACATCTACTTATGCTTTCATATTAAATATGAAGACACTTACTGTAGTTTGATTCGCCAAATAATCTGTCATAATTTTCTGGATTTTATTGTTATTGTTAAGCACAGTTGGGCCAGTTCCATCTCACAGTGACCTTAAGTAAAACAGAATGAAACACTACCATGTCCTGAGACATCCTCACAATTGTTGCTCTATATGAGCACATCGTGACAGCCACTGCACCAATAAATCTCATTGAAGGTCTTCTTTTTCACAGACCGTACACCCCACCATGCATGATGTCCTTCTCCAGAGACTGGTTACTCATGATAACATGTCCCAAGTACATGAAAGGAAATCTTGACATCCTCACTTATATGGAGCAATCTGGCTGTAATTCTTCTAAGACGGATTTGTTTGTTTTTCTGTCAGCCCATGGTATATTCAGTGTTTTTCACTAACACAATAATTCAAGTGCATCAATTCTTCTTTTCTATTCTAAATAAGAATAAACATCAATTAAAAATAAATGCCAAAGCTTGTGTCAGGTCCATCTTCATCTTCAATGTGACATCTTTGCTCTTTAACACTTAAAAGAAGTCTTCTACAGCAAAATAATATTCCAAGATAATATGTCATGTAATTCTATCACTGCTACTTCCATGGGTGCTGATTGTGGATCTAAGTTAAATGAAATCTTTGACAACTTCAACATCTTCTGTATTTATCATGATGTTGCTTATTTGTCTAGTTGTGAGGATTTTTGTTTATTTCTGTATTGAGTTGTAATCCATATTGAATGCCTAGTCTTTGATCTTCATCAGTAAGTGTTTCGAGTCCTCTTCGAGGGAAAGATCAGCATTTACTCATATGCAAGTTCCACTTGAAGATGAAGAAAATTAAACAAATTCACAACAGCCAAAGTATGACCTTGAATATATTCCACCTGAATCTAAAGACCATGTCAAGAATAGTTTTGACACACTGAACACTAACATCCAAAGACCAGACAAGTTAAGGGATGACATCAAGGACAGCCTATCTGAAGAAAGCAAAAGGTCATTAAAAGGATAAGAAATAAATAAAAGACTAAAATGGATACCAAAAGAGACTCTAAAACTTGCTTTTGGACAGAGAATCAAAAACTAAACCAAACCCACTGCCTTTGAGTCTCTTCCAAATCATAGAAATCCCCATTGTACCACAAATATTTAATGAGTGTGACTAGGACTAGCTGATGGATATATAGAAGAAATATGACAACCTTCCAGCTTCCATGGAAATTAGTATGTAATACTGACAGTATGAAAACAGAATAAATTAGCATGGTGATTTTGAACAGTTTTTGATACTCTGAACAAAACAAATCAGAGAAAGAAGAGAGTAACAATCATTTATATTTAGCTAGTTAAGAGCAGTCTGAAGGATAAAAAAGGCAATCTAGGTCATGAAAAAGTTGTATTTCAAAATAAAGAAACTGACATTAAAATGGATTTTTGACAGAACATAATTCTATGAGGTAGCATAAGATTACATTAATATTAAATATCATTAATAATGTTAAATATTAAACTAAATTCTAACTAACAAGAGAAATTTCCATGAGAGATTTGAGAGTACAAAGGCTCCATCAGAATAATTATTGTTTTCTAGATGCTATTCAGACGCCTAAAGATCCCTGGAAAGACAATTTGTTCTTTTTGTTGTTATTGCTTTCTTTTTGTCCTATAATTAATTAATTCTCCTCTACAGAAATGTATGTGCAACAATTCTGAAGTATCATAATAGATCTCCATCTCAACAGATTCTTCACTGATTTGAAATAATATATGGACCCTCTTTGAAGCCCCTCAGGTAAATCTAAAGGGCAGCCAGCACTGAGAACCAGTAACTTCTTCTGAGTTCCTCATAAGATAATTGAACCCCAAAGTAGTATATGAGAAGAGCACATCCTTGGTTAATAGCAAAGCCAGTCTTATGTCCACAAATATCATATGCTTATTCAATACATCCCCTTTGGTGCATTTTTTAATTTCTTTACTTTTTTTCCCCCTTTTGTATTACCATTCATGTTCATTAGATATTCATACAATGAGCTAGAAAATGTTTCCAGTAGGAAACACACTTCTTGGCTCCAGTTCTTTGGATAATTTCCATTGGCAGCCCTGCCTAGCAGTCTTTGTGTTGTTAGAGTTAGCAATGGAAGCAGCTTCAGAGGATAATTAGCATGTATTCATCAGCTTCTTTCCTACGTTTTATTCTGTAGGTGTATCTTGTGGATAAAAGACTATTTCTCAGCGTGCTCTGCACCTCCTGGAAATATATTAGTTCCAGTTAACTTACTGCATATAGTAGTAACCAAAGGAAATGACAATCTGTAAGAAATTATGGAATTCTTATCAGAGATTTTCACAGTTTACAAGAGTTAAGAAAAATAGCCCAAATATGCTCTTTTCTAATGCTTTTTCTTATTCCCCGGTTTTTTCTGTTCTATTTGAATATTTAAATGTTGGATCATTATAAAGCACAGAGGATATACGTATCATCTTGTTGAACAGAAATATATATATATGCAACTACTGAGCTATGGTTTGCTGAGAAGTCTTTAGTTTAACCAAACTTTCACCCTAGAATTATCTAGAGAATTTCTGAACATATTAAGTCTAACTCAATTCCCACAGTATGTAAATTCTTAACTGTAGTTTTCATTTAGTCACACAATTGAAGTAACTAGCTGGTAAGTCTCTTGAACACTAGGAATGAGAAGAATACTAATTTTGAATGCAAATTATAGAAAAATTACAATAAAATATCAAAAGGAATTAAAGACTGATAGTGGACTTCCCACTGCCTCTTAATATTTCTGCCCAGAAAAATACAAAACAATAGAAAAGTAAATCTACCAGAAAAATATGTTCTCAGCCAACTTTGAATGAAGGAAATATCAAATTTTCAAAAAACAGTGAGTCAAAACAGAAACAACACCAAATCTAAGTACTTGGACTCTCATGTTCCCATTCCAATACTATGTAGCTATACTCCTTTGTGTGAGCAAAGACAGACCAACAAGAAACAGAGGGATTGAAAAAAATAAAAAACAATGAAGGGACCCATGTTTGATTGGAATTTGTCACCTGAAAGATTAAGTTTACCCTGAGTCTGAGGATATTCAGGCAGATCAGAGTATCCTCTGATACAAGGCAGATCTGAATATACACTACAGGGAATAACACTTAAATATTTTGATTAAAGATCCAGGTGTGATTTCAAAAGAAGAGCAAAGGTTAAATTTTTAAATGTAGTCTTCAATACACATAGCTCCTAGGAAAGAAAGAAGATAAAAATACAAGGAGAAAAATACTTTACACTAAGGTAGTAAAAGGAACAAGAAATAAAAATAAAATTTTAGGATTCTGAAAGGCAAAAGAGAGCCATACAGCAAGAAGATTTGCAAGCACATCACCACCACTACAAAATAAGCAAACAGAAAACAGCAAAGTACCTGGACTTGCTATACTGACAGATATGATTGTTGTAAAATTCCCTCAAATAACCAAATGAACAAGAGAAAAGAAAAGTTTACAGAAAATAATGGCAGAAATTCAGGAAATATAATTTTACACAATGGAGAAATTTCAGTTTTAAGTGAGAAAATCTACCTCCATGCCCAAAAATCCTTGAAACAGTAAATGGTCCAAAATAATTAAATATACTCAAACTATTAAAGATCTGAAACCACCTCAAGTCAGAAATTTACAAATTACCAAAAAAAAAAAAAAAAAAGACAAAGTACTTGAAGAAAATATTTTAATGAACTCAGCAAAGAAATATAAGAAAATAAAAAAATCTTTCCAAAACAAAAATAAGAAATTAGAAAATTCCCAAAGTAGATACTAAACCAAAAACCAAACAATAATTTAATGAAGGTCAATAAGGAAAGACAGTAAATAATTAAGAGAATGGAAATGTCATAAAACATCAATAAAAATGTTCAGAGAGAAAGAAGTAGAAACGGAAGACAACACAATAATGGAAGTAGTGGAAATACAGGGAGTAAAAATATTTTCAATATCAGGGTCCCTCAAGAAATAAAACTAATATTCATAACTAATTGTGCACATAAGATATAGACAACAGATGTTAATACTAACTAGTATATCCACAATACTGCATTATCATTAACACCAAACACCAGGCTACAGATAAACACATAAACACCTGAGAAGATCAGATGGGGTTAGTGAACAGGAGTATACTCTAGACCAAGGGCAGATTCAGTGGAGGCTAATCTTGCACAAACACCAGTGATACAAAATACCTGCAATCCTTACAGAAACAATAGAAGACAGACATGGAGTAATCCCTCACAAACAGTCAGACACTGTGGGAGAGAGATCCAACAGATATACCAACTCAGGACCATAGTACTGGGGGACACCAGACTCAATTGGCACAACAAAATACATGAAAGTCTTGTTCCTCATCCTACATTGGTGAGTAGCCACTGACTGGGGTCTTAAAAGCTTTCAAGCAGCCATCTAAGAGGCAGCTAATGGTCTCCTAATGTCAGAAGTGAAGAAGAGTACAAAACAACAAGGGCATTTGGGAGCA
Source organism: Orycteropus afer afer (assembly GCF_000298275.1). NCBI lineage: Eukaryota > Metazoa > Chordata > Mammalia > Tubulidentata > Orycteropodidae > Orycteropus > Orycteropus afer. The sequence goes on along the minus strand of NW_006921848.1, from coordinate 4,842,068 downwards.
ATCAGCCCTAGGACATGATGGACCTTGAGACCAGAAGAACTACATGGTGCCCAGCTACCAATGCCAGCCACTCAGGAAAGGATCAAATCTGGAGATCCTGGATAGAGTGGGAGGAAAAATGTGGAACAAAATCCAAAAACTCAATAATGACCAGAATTACTGGTCAGATGGGGTTTGGTGAAACCCCCAATACTATGGCCCTGGGATAGATACATTCAGGGCCTGGAATAAAATTCACTCCCTGAGGCTGGCTCTCAGCCCAATAATAAACAAGATGTACATGCAGACCACTCAACCCAGGGTGATGCACCCACATAATCTATGGAAATGCATTCCTTGGAGCTATCAACCATGGGGTACCAGAGGGGATACATTCACACGGAGGAAATGCAGGACACACAGGAGTGCACAACTATGAGGGGCACTGTGGGGAGGGTTACTGGGCAGGGAGGGGAGGAGACTGGGTTTGGGTTGGGGATGGTAAATGGGGAGTGAAACTAAATGTATACATAATGTTGAATGTAAAACAAACTCTGCTCTGTAAATTTGTGCCTAAAGCACAATTAAAAAAAAAAAAAAAAAAGTAGAGCCAATCACCACAACAGATTGAAGTGCTAAAGCAAAAGATTTATTGAATATTGATACCCAAGGAGGCAGACAGAATCATTTCTCTAAAAAGTCTGTCTTATAGAGCTGAGAAAAGTTTCAGGATTTTAAAGGGAATTGGGGGAGCTCTGGTAGCATAGTGGCTAAGACACTTGCCTGCTAACCAGGCGGCTGGCGGTTCAAACCCACCAGCCACTCCTCGGAAGGAAGGTTGGGCAATCCTACTTCCCTAGTGATACTGCCTCGGAAACCCAAGGAGGGGTCGCTATGAGTCGGGTTTGACTTGACGGCACATAACAACAACAACAAAGGGAATTGGGGTAAGCAGTAGGAGGATTTGAGGAATGCTGATAATGTCTTCTTTTTGTTATCAAGATGAGTTGTCTCTTCCCTGTGAAATTTCTATTATTCTGGTCAGTGATGTAAAATTGGCCTTGGTCAGAATATTTTGCAAACTGTTTGTACTTGTCTGGAAATACTAACTCTAGAAAGAGGAGAGAATGTGGGAGTGGGTACACTCAGGCTTCTCAGACTGCTAAGAATGTCTCAGTTTCTTCTTTATCTTGGTAGCTCCAAACTCAGTTGGTTGTCTTGCCCCATAAACCATAATGATCAACTGAAACAGGCCATCAGGGTAAGCCATATGCTCAAAGGAATACTAAGCAGAAAACAATCCTAAAGGAATTATTGTCCATGAAAGGGTCAGTTATTCTACATATAGAGGGAAGGAAGGAGCTCTGGTAGCATAGTGCCTAAGGCACTTGACAGCTAACCAGTAGTCTGGCGGTTCAAACCCACCAGCCACTCCTCGGAAGGAAGGTTGGGCAATCCTACTTCTGTAGTGATACTGCCTCGGAAACCCAAGGAGGGGTTGCTATGAGTCGGGGCTGACTCGACGGCAAACAACAACAACAACAGAGGGAAGGAGAGGGGAAAGAAAAAATACTTAATTTATCTTTGTGTTAATGTCTGCTTTAATCATGGCTGTTACTTTGTTATACTTCTGTAGTTTCTAATCAAAAGGTTTCTCCGACCCTTCAACAACTATCATAGGATAATCCACAAAGACAATGTCCTACTTTGGTGAATAACAATTGGGATCTCCAAAGCTTGTAAGCAACCATCTAAGGTGCAACTATTGGTTTCTCTTGATCTGGAGCAAAGAAGAGTGAAGAAAAGCAAGGATGCATGGAAACACTTAGTCCAAAGGACTAATGAACCATGTGAAACTCAGCCTCTACGACGAAGAGACCAGAAGAACTAAATTGTGTGTGGCTACCACTATCTACTACTCTGAAAAGGAAAACATTAGGAGGCCTTGGATAGAGTGAGAGAAAATGGGGAACAAAATTCAAAATCATAGGATTCACTGGAGGGATAAAATCTGGTGGAACTCTCAAGACTATGGCTCTTAGACATCCTTCAAGCCTGGAAATGAATTCATCTCCATGGTTCAACTTTCAACCAGATGACAGGTCTATGAGCTGAATAATAACTCAAGGAGAGACACAATCCTTAGAACAATCAAGCACATGAGATCAAAAGGGTAGCATTTGCCCAAGGACAAGTTCAGAAGGTAGGAAAAGATAGGAAAGAAAGAGGAATGGAAATGGGAAACACAGAGAAGGAGAATGAGCAATGCTATATTGTGAGAGTTGCAATCACTGCATGAAATAAATTGAGCATGATTTGCTGAATGATTTGCTCTGTTAACCTTCACCCAAATCACAATAAAAAGTTTAAAAATTAATATTACCCTAGCCATAAAATAGGATACCATACATCCATTGAAAGTTTTATAGACATTGATTTATTTTAAAAGTAATGCCTATGGTGATTAAGTGGTTTTAGAAATTGCAGGGATAAAACATATTTCTTAATTTTCTGCATTCAGCCAGGGCCAGCACAGTACCTGTAACATGGTGTATTGGCTCAACAAATGTTATTATAATCAGCCTCTTGTGGCTAGTCTTTTAAAGTTTCATATTTAATATAACCAATTTTCTTAAATTCTTTCAGGCAAAATATGTCACCAATTACTTTTTTTTATCTTGGAATGAACAATAAAATAGAAATCTTTTTTTAAATAACTTTATATCTACCCAAGGACCTCTTCAAATATTAAGGTTATATTTTATAAAAGTGTTTTAACATAAGAAATTAGGGACATATATTTTCATCAGCTATTCTTTAGAATTTGAGCAAGTATTGGTAAATCTTTCTGAAGAAGGCCAGTGAGTAAACATTTTAGGCTTTGTGTGTACATAGGTGGATTAGAATAGTTATGTATAGTTCCCAGCTCTGTTCTCTAAGAGAGCCTAAAAGCAATGACACCTCAGAAGGAATAAGGACTTGTAGCAATCATATTGGTTAAAAGCCTTGTGAAAGCTGGACAATGAAAAAGAAAGAGAAGAATTGATGCATTTGGATTGTGGTGTTGGCAACAAACCTTCAATAAACCATGAACTGTCAGAAAACAAACAAATCTGTCTTGGAAGAAATACACTGAGAATGTTCCTGAGAAGTGAGGATGGTGAGACTTCAGCAAATTTACCTTTGATTGTTGTTGTTATTTGCCGTCGAGTCGGCCCCGACACATAGCGACCCCTCCTTGGGTTTCCAAGGCAGTATCACTACGGAAGTAGGATTGCCCCACCTTCCTTACCTTTGATACATCACCAGAAAAGATCAATCCTGAAAAAGAACATCATTCTTGGTAAAGTAGAAATCTGGCCAAAACTATGGAAACATTTCACAAGATGTATTGGCACAAGAGGCACAACAATGGACTAAGCAAACCAATGACCTTGAAGATGGCACAGGACTGGGCAACACGTAGTTCTGTTACACATCACATCACCATGAGTAGAGCTGGCAAGTTCGCAATGAACAACAACAACCAGATCTTGGTTTGCAAACACCACCCTCCAACAGAAAAGAACTACATCACTTATTATCAGTGGACCTTATCTAAAATAACGATTACTGTGGTTTCCTAATGATAATGTTTTATCTCCTTCTTTCCTTCTGTGTTAATATTTATTAACACAAATTTTCGGTAAAAATGGGTGGCCTCATTCTAATTATGGAAAAGCATCAGGAAAATCCAAATCGCGAGATATGGTACCAAATAATTAATTTTTCACAAAGGTCTTTTTGCAAAGTTCCAATGCTATGAAAAAGGCAAGGAAAGACTTGGAAAATAGTCACAGATTGTAGGATACTAAAGACACACATCACAATTAAATGCAATGTGTGAACCTGGATTGGACCTGGGAACATAAAAAAAACATTAGTGGGAAATCTGGTAATATCTCTTAGAATAAGATAGATATAAATTTGTATTAAAGATTCCATAAACCTATAGAATAAGATCTATAGTTTAGTTAGTAGTATTGTACTAATGTTACTTGTTTGGTTTTGAGCCCCCCCCCCCATGGTTAACTTGAATTCTCTGTACAATTTTTTGAAAACTTTCTTCTAAGTCTAAAATTATTTTTAATCAACAAAAAATTCAAATATATATTGAATTCCAAGTAAGTCTCTAAGGACAGAGATATAAGGTGATAGCTTATCTTTTACCTAATATAACAAATCCATTGAAAGTCTTCACTAGATATGAGAAGGGTAAAGCAATTAAGTGATATACAGTAAGGGGAAAAGAAATTTGATGATTTGACTGTGCAAGAGATTAAAAGACATATTATAGTAATCTTCAAATATTTGAATTGATGATCAATAATCTCCCTAAGTGTCTCCCTATTCATAGGCATAAACAGCCAATTGATTTTATGAATCTTATGTGATGTTCTAAGAACACATGGCTCCCTGTACCATTAGAATTATACTCCAGGCAAGGAAAAACTCTCTGCAAATTCTAGAGTCTACACTAATTCTATATCTCATTTTAGGGAAAAAGTTCACAACAATAAGCTTTAAGAACAGAGTGTGCTGCTTTGTGAAGTTTTGCTTAGTGGTGATATCCAAGAATAGACAGGAGATTCCTGAATAGGTTTTAGATATCACCCAATAACGGATTAAATCTCCTTTCCTCTTCAGTTTACAGTTGTAGCTCTTAAATTTAACTATAAAAATTAAGTGAGAGGACATGTTCATTGGATAGCAGAATTTAAAATGCACATTGATTTTCCACATTTTATTCATAAGAGCACTCTTACTTTTAATTATTAAAATTGCAAATTCACAACAAAATTATATCAAAGAGTTGTGACTGTGATCATATATGATAAGAAAATATTATTAGAACCAGAAAATAATAAATTTTGAGTATATTACCTTTAGTGTTAGATGTTGGAATGTTGGTAAATCATTGGTATTAGTAATCCATGAAAGGTATATAGTATTTATTTTTGACACTATTTTTGCCAATATAATGTTTTATTTTTAACCATCATAACAAATCGTATGTTTAACTTTTATTTTACTTTGACTTACAGTGAAGTAATTAGACCTTGAAAGTTCAAGAACCTATTTTGTTCAGAGACTCTACTCTGAGCTACCACCTACTCCTCCTCTGGTTCACTCTTTTCCAAAATTGGATTTCATCCTTAGCATTTTCCTTCCCCTCTTCCTGCCCCACCCCCAACAATAGTGTATACTCAAACTCAGCCAATCTTGCCTCACCTCTGTCTCTCACATACAGTTCTCAAATTTCTAGGATGACAAAACAGAGCTTGCATTACACATCTTTAGAGATTATCATTAACATTATTAACATTACAACAAACTTCAAAAGCTGTAGCAACAATTTTTTTTGTAGCATATACAATTTAGGTTATTTAGGTTTATTTGTTTTTGTTTTTGTTTTTAACATTTCCACCCTCTAACAATGATAATATGTTTTTGGATCAGGCTGACAAAGGCAAGTCCACAGAAGAGTAAGTTTGCTCCTCTAACAGTATTCACAAGATTTTAGGGCCATCGGCACTGGTTTCATGCCTCTTAATGTGTTTAGTGTCTGCATTCTCATTCTGCAGGTTTGACCCATAACATGCCATAACATTCAAATTATATTTGAATTATTAGTAGCTTTTTCCATTCAGGCTTCTCCTTGGCTAGTTCACAACAGGCAGTCTCAACTCGGGTAAGATTTACTGCAGTGCTGAGAATATTAAATAAGGCTATGCCACACAAAGCAGCACATAATTAGTGCCAAAGCCTAGTTCTGCCTGCACATTTACAGTCTATTTGAACTACAGAAAGTTACTAGACTGCTTCAAATAATCAAGTCCTACTTGAAATTTCACTGACCTAATTTTATGGAACAGAATTGTGTTCCAACTGCTATCAGCAAAATGTCTTTGGTTGATTTACAAAATATTGATATATCAAATGTTATAACTGTTATCGGCACTGCTCTTGGACATTTTTCTGAATTTATTCATTCTTCAGCTTGTCCTTTGTACTCATTAAGGACAACAATAGACTCAGGTTCAAGAATGCAAAATTGGAACATGCTATTTCCTCAGCTAAGGCAGTTTGAAGCATTTTATTTAAAACATCAAGTTTAAATACTTTTTTAAAGATGGTTGACAGAATTTCAAAATGCTCTTCAAAATTCAAAGAAAATATTTTTCTTATGCACTAATTTTCATTATTCTAAAATTTATAAAAGTAATCAATGCTCAGTGTGCACAAATATAACAAATACAAATAAAAGAAAAAAGATACTGCCTCATTCTAAGAGATAGTGTTACAATTTGATATATAGCTAGTCAGAATTTTCTAAACATCTATTCTTTAAAAATGTTAAGCTTTTTTATTGACTACATGTTATTCTATTATATAGTTTATTATTGTAAACTTCTGTAATTATTACTTGAGGATAAATTCATAAACTAGAAAAACTGGGTAAGAGGGAAATATATTTTAAAGGTTTTGATAGAAATCTTTCCAACTTCTTAAAAAATAATTAATGTGAATTTTTCTGTTCTGAAGTATTCATTATAAATATTTATTTTAAATTAATAAAAGTACTTGCTAATTTTTTTCCCCATCACTGCTCTGGGGAAAATGATTTATGTACATAGTTGAGCATGTGATTGAAAACAAACTATAAAAAATTAATTAAATCTATAATCTTTATGAGTAGAAGGAAATTTTAAAAGGTAGATATATTTTAGAACAGGAGAAAATGAAAAGGAAATAGCATTCATTGAATGACTTTCATGAGATAAGAACAAGAATAAATACTTTCATTATACATCATAATCAGGTTTGTTTACAGCAAGACCTATGGAGTCTTTAAATTATTAGTATCATAGAAGATTTCAAAGCAAGGGATTTAATATAAAGAATTTCATGATTGTATATTTCTAAGGAGGATTGTAGGATCACTGCCTTTTTTTTTTTTTTATTGTGATTTGGGTGTGATTTACAGCAGAAATTCATTTTCTATATAACAGTTCATAACACATTTTGCTTCATGACATGGACTGCAATTCCCCACAATGTAACAACTCTCTTCCCACTTCCTCCCCATAATTGCCTCTTTCCTGTGTCCTTCTTTCCTATACATTCCTGCCCCCCAAGCTATCTCCCTGAGCAAACACTGGCCTTCATTCTCTCACAATTGGTTGCTCTAAGGAGTGTATCCATCCCATGTAAATTTTTAACCTATATGCCACTCCTCAGAAGGAAGGTTGGGCAATCTACTTCCATAGTGATACTGCCTCAGCAACCCAAGGAGGGGTCGCTATGAGTCGGTCCGACTTGACAGCACATAACAGCAACAACACCATGCCTGTCAATTGTTTTGCTGGAAGCCACAGGAGTGAGTTCAATTCCAGACCTGAAAGGTAACTAAGGGTCATAATCTCAGGGGGTATCACCAGGCACTATCAGACCAATAAACCTCCTCTTCTGTTATGATTTTGAGTTTTGTTCTACGTTGTTCTCCCACTCTATCCAGGATCTTCTGCACTGATCCCTCTCCAAGTGGTTGACAGTGGTAGCTGGGCACCATCTATTTCTTCTGATCTCATGGTCATGTAGGCTGAGGTTCATATGGTACACTAGTCCCTTGGACTAATTATTTCCATGCATCTTTGGTTTTCTTCATTCTTCTTTGCTCTGGATGACAGACTCTTTGTTGCATCTAGATGGCCTCTGTGAAGGTTTTAAGACCCCAGTCACTACTCACCAAAGTAGGATGTAGAATAACATTTTTGTGTAGTATGTTATGCCAATTGAGCTTGATATCCCTTGTGATCATGGTCTTGAGCCTGGAGATCCAACTACTTGCTCCCTCTGAGTAGCTGGCTGTGGCCAAGAAGCTGCCACAACCTTGCCCATTGTCAGCTCTACTATAAACCCAGACATTCTTACAGCTCATACAAATATGCATGTAGAAACATTGTCTGCTAACCCTATACATGGTCATGGGCACACTCCTCCCAGCCTAGACATACCTGATCATTCAGTCTGTCCACTCCATCTATCAACTCATAGATCAATGCTTGCTATCACTGACAACACAGAACTGTACATGCAAAAAGGGTTCATTTTTGTTGTCTGTATCTCTTCTGGACCTCTCTATATCTTCCTCTTCCTCATGGCCACCATGCTGATCACCCTCTTTTGGTAAGTTGCCCTTCCTTTTACCCAAATCAATACTTGTCTCTACCAATCTAACAGTGTTACCTCCGCACCGCTCCCATATGTGGTAACCAAAAAAGAAAGCTTCTTTCCCTATATAAACCTATAGGACCAGTGCTCTTAAATGACATACTTTGCTAAAAGGTTTGGGTGTTTAAATGAATGGGGTTTTACTCTAATTGCCTGTGAAACTTCTAATTGAGAATAAAGCAAAAGAATACAGAAGGCATTACAACTATTACCACCAGACTAAAAGTAAATCACAGGCAGTGATTCTTCAGCAGTAGAATTCTCATCTTCTATGAGGGAGCTCTGGTGGAACAGTGCCTAAGGCCTTTGACTGCTGACCAGAAGGTTAGTGTTTCAAATCCACCAACTACTCCTTGGAAGGAAGATTGGACAACCTACCTCCATAGAGATACAGCCTTGGAAACTCAAGGAGGGGTCACTATGAGTCAAACTGACTCAATGGCAGTGAAGTTTTTTTTTTTTTTTTTTTTTTTTTGAGGGGGGGTTGAAGGAAACCTGGATTTGATTTCTGGCTAATGCACCTCAGGCATAGCCACCACCCATCGGACAATGGTATGCATGTTGCTATGATACTGACCAACGTTTTCAATGGAGCTTCCAGACTAAGACAGACTAGGAAGAAAGGCCTAGTGATACACTTCCAAAAACCAGCCATTAAAAACCCAGTGAATCACAAGATACTATCTTCAACCAATTATGAGGATAGTGCAGGACCAGGCAGCTGACTGGTTCCATTATCCAAGGGGGTCCATGAATCAGGGGCCAACTCCACAGAAACTAACAAAAAAGACAAATGCTTAACCACCAACATACACCAGTTCCTTTTAGCAACTGCTACTGACTTTGTTAGGGAACCCTGGTGATACAGTGGTTAAAAGACTTGTATGTTTACCAAAAAGGTCAGCAGTTCGAACCCACCATTCACTCCATGGGAGAAAGATGTGACAATCTGCTTCCTGGTTTGGCAAACCATTAATCAGAGTTGTGTCAGGTCCATGTGTTAACATCTTCAAAATTTGACCTTTACCACAACTTAATACTTGTAATGGGTTGACATTACAACCATTTAATTCAATTTTAAAATTAAGTATCATCCTATTAACTTTGCCAAAATTGTAATTAAAACTATTTAATGTCAATATAATTATTTTAAAAATTGACATTATTTTGTAAACATATATATGGTCTTTCTTAGCCTTAAGATGGTAGTACCACTTGAAAGCATGAATGTCACAAGTACTATTTACTTTACCTTCACAAGTTGAAGACACCAAGAGGTGTTCAGGTCAGTTCTTGGAAGAACTAATGATAATTTTCCCATACTGTCTTGACTGGATAGTGTTATGGCTTTCAATTTGAGCAGTTTTAGAAGCATGTGAATGAATGTTCTCCTAGCCTCAGAATAAGGACTAGATCCACAGCTAGTGATTTAGGAAAGTATAATAAGAAAAGTCAAGTATAGATTGAAGGAGTGAATAAAAGTTGCATGACTCTACTTGAACACAGGAAGAACACTAAAATTTTTCAGTCCACTCCTTTGATTAGAACTATAGACACACGGTAATTTCTACCTCCTTCTGTAAAGGAATAGTTCACTACTGCAGGCCCCTGTCTCAGAGGCATGGAAAACAACTCACTAAGACCAAGGGAATTAGATGAGGAATATATTTTTACCTTCTTTCACAGACTTTGGCTAGATGTCAGAGGCTTAGGTAGAATCCCTACAGACAATAACATTAAAACTGTACAATGTAAATTTTTATCTGGCTGTGCTACAGTTCCTGAGAGCAGACTGTAGCCTCTGATTTTTCTTTGCTTCTTCTTTTTTATTTACATCATGTTAAAAACACCTTTTAAAACTTTTCAAGTTACAAATATTAGATCCAAGTGCAGACAGTTCACCACCATTTTTATGTGCCCTAAGTTCATTACCCACTCTGTCTTTATGTTTTATTTCTTTTTTTTTCTTACTCAAAGACACATTTTCTCCACAGCATGGAAATGAAACATTAACTTCAGTTTTTAGATCCTACAAATCAAGTATTTATGAACAAACACCTTTATATTTATCTAATATCAGAACTTATTTTTTTCAAAATTTCACATGTAAAGTGAAGAACCTTTAATGTGACACGTGAAATTGATATATTGAAAATGTTAAGGCATGTTTTGCTGTGTTTTAATTTGGAAAGAACTGCTGTTTAGGGACAGAAGTGTAAAATATTATTTTTCTATTTGGAAAGTTTTATTTATATTCTTAGGAAAAAAAAATAGTACTTCTTCAAAAATCAGAAAGAACTACATAATTTAGAGCCACTTTGCCAATTTTTTTTTCACATGTTGCTATAAAAATAAAATGCACAGTGCATTTACAAAAATACCTCCTAGGGAGATGGAACAGTTGCCAAACAAACATAGAAGATGTGTGTTATTTGCATGAAAACACAGAAGAGCCATTGCCATGATGATATGCACTGGAGTGCTGTGATCCATAGGGTGTTCACTGGCTGCTTTTCAGAAATAGATAACCAGGATTTTCCTCCTCGTCCTTCTTAACCTGGAAGAGCTGCTGAAATCTTGTTCAGCATCACAGCAACACATATGCCTCCAACAGCAGACAGGTGGTGACTACATGTGAGTACATTGACCAAGAATCAAACTTGTCTCTCCTGCATGTAAAGCAGGAATTCTGATATTGAACTACCAGTGTGTCGTCAACTATCTATCAGATAATGTTAATCATGATAGTCTTTGAAAATTTCTCTATAATTTCTTTCCATAATTGTTGCACACACTACTATATTCTCCAAACAAAGAAATTAAACTAAAGATTCCAAAAAAATTAGTGGAAAAAAGATTTTCATACACATAAAAAATCACGATGCTATATTATTGTTTTGTCAACTGAGCAATCTTTAAAAGTAAAAAACAATTGTACTCATTCATAACATATATACTGAGAAAATAAAGTAAAAGTAGATATTTCCCAAAAGTATATATATAAATAACTCACCACAGTTGAGTCAATTGGGACTGATAGTAACCCCTCCTTGGGTTTCTGAGGCAGTATCACTACAGAAGTAGATTGCCCAATTTTCCTTCCGAAGAGTAGCTCGTGAGTTTGAACCGCCAGCCTTCTGGTTAGCAGTAAAATGCCTTAGATACTAAGCATTGTTTTAAAAACCTATATGTAGATTTCTGGAGCTCTAGTTCATTCCAGTGTTTTCCAGTTACACATGACATTGTTTGACTAGGTAACTAAAACACAGATGCAGTGCTGGAGGCACTTTATAAGATTATCACTGTTCAGGCTTTTTTTGGAAGTGGGTGTCTTTGTCCTTCTTCTCAGCCTATCTTCTTCTGTAAGCTCCACTGAAACTTGTCCATCATGGGTGACCTGGCTGGTATTTGAAATATTGGTGGCACAGCCTTCTGTCTCACAGAAATATGCAAGCCACCACAGTACAACAAACTGACAGACAAGTTGTGGGGAAAATATGGAATGATGCAGCAAGCATCAAAAGAAGATGGAAGGAATACACAGAGTCACTGTATCAAAAAGCATTGGTCAATGTCCAACTGTTTCAGGAAGTTATACATGATCAAGAACAAATGATATTGAAGGAAGAAGTCAAAGCTGCACTGAAGGAATTGGTGATAAACAAGCCTCCAAGAATTGACAGAATACCCATTGAGATGTTTCAGCAAACAGGTTGTGATACTTAAGGTTATATGTCAACTTGGCTGAACCTGGTTTTGAGTGGCTGGGCAGCTGGTAATAGTTATTCCTCACAATGAAACTGGCATTCAACTCCATGGTGGGATCTGTCGCAAGAAGCTGAGTAGCTGCTTTAGGCATGTGGGCTGTTTCCTGTATATAAGAAGTTTTGGGAATGCTCTCCAGCTCTTTGGCATATTTGGACCCTGCATGTAGACAATTTGTCATTCAGCATCTGCCATGCTCAGCCAATCTTGACTCTTTTAATAGACTTGAATCAATGGCCTCCCATGTGGTTTGGTAATACTGGGCCTGTGCCCTTCTACTTGTCTACATTGGATTTGTCAGCCTCAGCACCCATCAGCTGCCCTGAGTGAAGAAAAGCCTCTGTGGAGCAAGAGGCAGAGCTGAAGCCCAAGGTCAAGAGGCTATTATCCAGTCCCTGGAGCCTGGCACTTTAAACTTGGATTTCTAGCCTCCAAAAGTTTAAGAGAATAAATTCCTGTTGGTTGAAGCCATCCCATTCATGGTCTATTCCACTCAGAGCAGCACTAGGTAACTAAAACAGAGATGCAGCACTGGAGGCACTTAATCAGTTATGCCAGGAAATTTGGAAGACAGCTACCTGGCCAAATGACTGGAAGAGATTCATATTTGTGCCCATTCCAAAGAAAGGTGATCCAACAGAATGTGGAAATTATTGAACCATGTCATTGATATCATATGCAACTCAAATCTTGCTGAAGATAATTCAAAAATGTTTGCAACAGACTGCCGGTAAGATAGAGGAATAGGCAGACAAGCGACACAAACACTCTTCAATAAAGAAAAGAAAAACCAAGTGACAGAGATACAGATGGTAATCCTGGAGCCCTGAGCTTTGAAAGGAACTATTCAGAAGAGGATTAGGCACCAAGTTGTAGAAAAACCTGAACGAAAACAGTGAGTACAGGGACAGTCAGAGCTGCGGACTGTCAGCTACCCTGATGGAACCAACGGCCTGAATATTTCCAAGAGATGTTGGGACCTGAGAATTGACCTAAAGATCAGCCCTGGTCACCAAGGGCTGCAGGGATAACTGCGCTGGTGGTCTATGACTAGGAAGGGAAACAACAACCTGAGCTGTTGACTTTCTGCTGTCTGGAGGGTGCAGCCATTTTGATTGTTTACACACACCAGCCATTGTGGATGTTTAAAGTGACCAAGGGTGCAGTCATATTGGATCTTTAAAGTGACCAAGGGTGCAGCCATTTTGAATGTTTACAAGTGGTGGTCATTTTGGATATTTAAAATGACTGAGGGCATAGCCATTTTGAACCTTTACAAGTGGCAACCATTTTGGATTTTAAAGTAACAGCATTCTCATTTGAATTTCAGGGACCTAAGAATAGGCTCTGTTTGCCAAGGTTGGCAGGGACATATGAGAGGCTGACAACAGGAAAGGAGACAGGTGGTGAGTGTATAAGTGCTGCCCACTAGCAAATAGAAGAGCACAGCACAGTACCCTGTTCGTGTAGATAACATACAAACAAAACAAAGAAAATGAAAATCGTGGGCAAGTCACTCCAACATACAATCACCAATTAAATATAAACACAAAAAGTCACAATGCCTAGGAGACAACAGAGCATCACAGTCCATACAAAGAAGCAAGATCAAGCAGGAGAAACAAGGGACCAGGATATGGATGCAAAACACATCCCTGAGGAAGATGAAGCATTAGAACACCCTGATAAGGAATTCAAAAGAATTATATTCAGGTATCTTTAACTAATTGAGAGACAGATCAAGGAAAACACAGAGAAAACCCCAGAATAATTTCAAAAGACAATACCAGAACAAAATGACAAAATAAATGAAAAATTAGAGATGACATAAAATCTACAGACAGAAATCCAGAAGATTAACACTACATTTTCAGAACTAAATAAGACATTGAATGAGCAAAGGAGCAGAATTGAATCAATGGAAGACAGAATTGGTAAGGTTGAAGGCAAATACCGGAACAATTCTTTGGAAAGGGATAAATTAGAAAAAAGATCAAGACAAAATGAAGAAAGCGTAAGGTTCATGTGGGATAACATCAAAAGGAATAACCTACGTGTAACTGGAATTCCAGAACAAGAAGAAAAAAATAAAACCACAGAGAAAATTGTTGAAGATTTGTTGGAAGAGAATTTCCCTGGTATAATGAAAGATGAGAATATATCCATTCAGGAAGTCCAACAAACCCCAAACAGGATAGACCCCAAAAGAAAATCAGCAAGACATATCATCATCAAACTCACCAAAACCAAAGTTAAAGAAAGAATCCTGAAAGCAGCATGGGAAAAACAAAAAGTTATCCACAAGGGGCAACCAATAAGACTAATCTTGGATTTCTCAGCAGAAACCATGCAGGTGAGAAGACAATGGGAGGGTGTATATAAAACCCTGAAAGAGAAAAATTTCCAACCAAGAATTATGTGCCCAGCAAAATTGTCCCTCAAATATGATGGTGAAATCAGGAGATTTCCAGATAAGCAGAAATTTAAGGGAATTTGTTAAAACCAGACCAACCTTACAAGAGATGCTAAAGGAAACCCTTTGGACAGAGAAGCAGCAACAGCCAACAACAATTGACCATTAACACACATGATGATATAACCCAGAAACCAACCCAGCTATGGAAGTATCCAAAGTAAAGAAGCATACGAGACTGTAAACAGGGAACCAGAGACAGCAATTGACAAATGAGGACAACTACAAGCCAAAAAGAGGGAAGAAATTGTGTCATTACAGAACTTCTAGATGGTAGGGAAGTCAAGACAATTACAAGATAGAACGGACTGTTTTAAACTTAGGAAGAAAACTATAAATCACAGGTTACCTCAAAGAAAAATGATAAACCTTCACATCAAAAAAGAGGACCAACATAAATATTCAGCAAATACTAAAACAATAGCAATGAAGGAAGTGATAACACGATTCATAAACAAAATGAGCTCAGCATAGAAAATTATATGGGACAAAGAAATCGACACCATGAGAAAGCACGTAACAAAAATGGCAGCAACAAATTCATATTTGCCGATAATTACCTATCTGGCAAGGGATTAATCACCCAGATTTATAGCGGAAGAGTAGATGACCAAACTATGGTACATACACATAATGTATTGCCATGCAGCACCAAAGAATAACATAGAGTCTGCAAAACAGCACATGATATGGATGAACTTGGAGGACATTATGCTGAGTGAAATAAGTAAATCACAGGACAAAGAAAAAAGCAATGGTTGCAGCACTATATTGACAATGAACTTCCAGAAATACAAGTTGGATTCAGAAGAGAACATGGAATGAGGGATATCATTGCTGATGACAGATGGATCTTGGCCGAAAGCAAAGAACACCAGAAAGATGTCCATCTGTGTTCTATGGATTATGCAAAGGTATTCGACTGTGTGGATCATAACAAATTATGAATAACATTGAGAAGGATGGGAATTCCAGAACACTTAACTGCGCTCATGAAGAACCTGTACATAGACCAAGAGGCTGTCATTCAAATAGAACAAGGGGATAGCACATGGTTTAAAATCAGGAAGGGTGTACGTCAGGGTTGTATCCTTTCACCATACTTATTCAATCTTCATGCTGAGCAAATAATCTGAGAAGCTGTACTGTTTGAAGAAAAGCATGGCATCAGTATTGGAGGAAGAACCATTGACAATCTGTGATAGGCAAATGACACAACCTTTCTTACTGAAAGTGAAATGACTTGAAGTACTTACTGAAGAAGGTCAAAGCTGAGTCAATGTAACTATAGAACTATAAATTCATCAAATAAACTTTGATTAGAATATAACATACATTAAAAAAATAAACAATGTAATTCTCCCAATTTGAAGTTTATAAACACACACACACACACACACATACATATATACACACACACATATATATGTATACATATACATGTATGTATATGTATATATATATGTATATATATATATATACTCTTATACACACACACATATACACACACATATACACACACAAACACAGATGTTGTTGTTAGATTCTATTGAGTCAGCTCCAACTCATAGTGAACCTATGTAAAACAGAATGAAACATTGCCTGGGTACGCACCATCCTCACAATCCTTGCTATACTTGAGCCCATCATTGCAGCCTTCTCCCTTTTTGCTGACTCTCCATTTTGCCAAGCATTATACCCTTCTCCTGGAATGGGCCCTTATGACAACATGGCCAAAGTAGGTGAGACGAAGGCTGGCCATTCTTGCTTCCAAGAAGCATTCCAGCCACAGTTCTTCCAGGAAAGATTTAATTCATGTTGTGTATGTATGTGTTTGTTTGTACATACGTACATATACAATTGTATATTTTTGTATATATAAGTTTATATACACACACAGGTATATATTTGTTGTGTGCCATCAATATACATATTTTTATATAATAGATACAAATATATTTATTGATGGCACAGAACAAATTATAGATAGATATACAAATAAAATTATATATATATATAATTATACATACATATTAAAATAATACATATGTACAAATATATATTGTTGTTGTCATTTGCCATTGAGTCGGACCCGACTCATAGTGACCCCTCCTTGGGTTTCCAAGGCAGTATCACTACAGAAGTACGTTGCCCATCTTCCTTCCAAGGAGTAGCTGGTGGGTTTGAACTGCCAGCCTTCTGGTTAGCAGTCAAGTATATATTTTGTATGTATGTTTTATACATGTATATTATAAACATACATATATGTATATACAGACATGTATATATATGTATATGTGTGTGTGTGTGTGTATGTCAAATATGTATAATTGTCAAAGAATTCACGTTGCTTGGTTCTACAATCGATGCCAATGGAAGCAGCAGTCAGGACATTAGACGACGTGTAGCATTGGAAAAGTCAACCGTGAAGGAACTCTTTCAAGTGCTAAGGAGCAAAGATGTCTCCTTGAGGACTAAGGTGCGCCTGACAGAAGCCATGATATTTCCAATTGCCTCTTATGCGTGTGAGAGCTGGGCAATGAATAAGGAAGACCAAAAAAGAGTTGATGCTTTTGAGTTGTGGTGCTGGCAAAGAATGCTGAAAATACCATGGACTGCTAAAAGAACTAAGAGATCTGTCCTGGAGGAAGGAAGAAATGCTCCTTGGAAGCGAGAATGGCCAGACTTCGCCTCACCTATTTTGGTCATGTTGTCAGAAGGGGCCATTCCTTGGAGAAGGATGTCATGCTTGGTAGGGTGGAGGGCCAACAAAAGAGGGAAAGGCCTTCAACGAGATGGATTGACACAGTGGTTGCAATGATGGGCTCAAGTATAGCAGGGATCGTGGAGCTGGTGCAGGATTGGGCAGTGTTTCGTTCTGCTGTGCATGGGGTCGCTATGAGTCGGAAACAACTCGACGGCACCTAACAACAACAACAACAAATATATATACATATATATGTGTGTGTGTGTGTATACATATATATGTGTGTATGTGTATATATATATACATATATATATACATATATATACATATATACATACACACACACATTTGTCATTTGCCATCAACTCAGATCAATTTCAACATGCAACAACCCTATATGGTAGAGCAGAACAGCCCCATAGGGTTTCTTAGGACTTATGGTAACAGATTATTAAGTGTTTTCTTTCATAAATTGGATTCCAATCACCAACATTTCATTTATCAGCCAAGCCCTGGGTGACACAAATGGTTAAGTTTTTAACTGCTAGTTGAAATTTTGGTGGTTCAAACCTACTGAGAGGTGCCTTGGAAGACAAATCTGACCATCTGCTTCTGAAAGCCACAACCTTATAAACTAAACTCTATGGAGCAGTTCTCCTCTGCACACATGGAGTTGCCATGAGTTGGTTTTGATTCGACAGCAACTAGCAAACTAACTAACTATATATATATAGGGGCTCTGGTGGTGTAGTGCCTAAGACATTTGACTGTTCACCAGAAGGTTGGCAGTTCAAACCTACCAGCCACTTCTCAGAAGGAAGATTGGGTGATCTACTTCCATAGAGATACCCCCTTGGAAACCCAAGGAGAGGTCATTATGAGTCAAATCAACTCAATGTCAGTGAGTTGTTTTTTGTTTTTGTTTTTGTTTTTTGGTATACGTATTTCAAACTCATTAATAAGTACAGCCAGTATTTAGAACTTAGATAATGGACATTTGTGTGTTATGTTAAAAATTTTTTAACCCCGATATTATTTAGCATTGCTGGTTCATGGTGATTATTAAAAGTACAATCTATGTTTGAAATTTCCTTTTGATCTTAAATTCTTATTGTTTACACTGTCCTTGGTATGCCACTGGCAGTATAAGGGCTTTGTTCAAACAGTTCCCTTACTTGAAATATGTAGCTCAGATAAGCTACATATTTAAATATACATTTAAACATATCTAAAAATGTGTTCATTCTCAAAAACACAAGCCTCAGTTTCCTCAACTGATGTAAATGGCACTGACTAAAATTGTGTCTTTGCCAATGTGGAACTATTCACTGAACCTGGACAGAGATAGAACATATCCTGTTTATTCATTACAACAGTATCCACAAATCTCTGAAGTTTTAGGGCAATCCTAATATAAATACGATCTACAAGGTAAGGCAGGCTATGAGTTCCTGTTTTCCCATAACAGTATTGGATAATGCATGATGGTTTGATATAATAATTAATACTAGCCATTTTCCATCGCAAAAAAGTCCTCTTTAAATTAATGAATTTAAATACCTAATTATTGCTTTAAAAATCATTAAAATCTTCTAGAAATTGTATTATTTCAGAATTTGCATCTCTCAAGATGGCTTCGTAACTCAAATTTACATTTTCTAAAGATATGTCTTATGTGACCAACATATGTACTTCCCTTACTTACTTTGGCTATGTAGTTCTAGTTATTTATGAATGTGTATTTGTTTTTTATCTTCTTTTATATTGTCACTCTTTGGAAAGAAAGGATCATTTCTTATATGAATCTTCCACCACATTTAGCAAAATAGTTTGTATTTTATAAATAGTGTTTGCTTCAATATTGGTTTATTCTGAGGAAAAGGAAAATTTATTATCGCTCAAAAGAAATATAGTTTTTTTAAGGCATTCCCTCATTTCTTCAGCTGCTTCAGAAGACAGATATTGTTCATCAATTGCACACTTTTCAGCTTAGTTTGGACATAATAATCCTTACAATTTCTTCTTAAGACTATGCTTCATGCAGTCATTATCAACCATTTGAATGTTACTTTAAAGAGAACTCCAGTTTTCACTCCAGTGTCCCAATATAGCTTCTCAAGTTTCAGATGAATTTTGGACCTTAACAAGCCATTTAAATTTACCTCTTTTTATTTATTAAACAAATTCTGTTTGAGAAAATTGAAAATCCACAACTTGCCTGGTTCTATTCTAGTTCTTGTGATGGTTTTATCTACTCTAACACAAAATATGACTTTTAAATTTAAAGTAAAGTTGCTCTGGTGGTGTGATGGTTAAGCTGCTAACCAAAAGCTCAGCAGTTCAAACGCACTAGCTGCTCTACAGGAGAAAGAAGGGGCAGTTAGATTTAGTAAAGATTTACAGCCTTGGAAACCCAGTAGGGGAGTTCTACTGAATCCAATAGGGTTGCTATGAGTTGGGATTGACTCAATGGCAGTGGATTTAAGTTTAATGTGCTCATGTATAAGTAATCAGAATATGAAAACAACAGTAACTAACATTTTCTGAGCATAATGTTATAGTTCCTTTCTAAGCACCTTATATTTATTATCTAATTTAATCTATAAATGACTCTGATGTTATTATGAGATTAGGTGTCATTACGTTGATTCCAACACAGCAAGACTATGCACAACATACAAAACACTGCCCAGTCCTATGCCATCATCACAATCATTGTTATGCTTGAGCCCACTGTTGAAGCCACTGTCAATCTATCTCATTCAGGGTTTTCCTCTTTTTCAATGACTCTTTACTTTAGCAAGCATGTTGTCCTTCTCCAGGGACAATTCCGCTTGATAATATGTCAAAAATACTTGAGACAGAGTCTTGCTATCCTCACTTCTAGAAGCAATCTGGCTGTACTTCTTCCAAAACAAATTTCTTCATTCTTCTTGAAGTTAATGCTATATTTAATATACTTCACCAATACCTGCAAAGAAGAATGGATGTCTTTGAATAATTCAATTATTCATTTAAGTGGAATGGCATTGCATTCATCATCAAAAAGAACATTTCAGGATCTATCCTGAAATACAGTGTTGTCAGTGATAGGATAATATCCATACCCCTCTAAAGAAAACCTTAATAAAACTATTATTCAAATTTAAGTACCAACTACTAGTGCTAACAATGAAGATCCTAATTTTCACTAACTTCTCCTGTCTGAAATTGATCAAACATATAATAAAAAATGTGTCATAATTACTAATGATTGGAATGCTTAAGTTGGAAATGAAGAAGAAACAATAGTTGAACAATATGGCCTTCATTGGTGATAGAAATGATATCAGAGATTTCCTGATAAAGATTGCCTGACTTATTTATTGCAAATGTCTTTTTCTAACAATATAAATCAAGCAATAAACATAGACTGTGACACATGGAATACACAGGAATCAACTGTGGAAACAGATGTTGGAGAAGCTCCATAACATCAATCAGAATAAGACCAGTGGTGGATTGTAGAAAAGATCTTCAATTGCTCATATGCAAGTTCAAGTCGAAGCTGCAGAAAATTAAAAGAAGTCAATGCGACCCGAAATATGACCTATATATTCTAACAGAATATAGAGACCATATGAAGAATGATTTTGACACATTGAACACTAATGACCAAAAACGAGGTGAGTTGTGGGCTGACATCAAGAACCCCATGTATGAAGAAAACAAAAGGTCATTAAAAAATTAAGAAAGAAAAGAAGTTCCAGCAAGATGGTGGAATAGGCAGAAAAGCTACACAGACCCTCTGTAGTAAAACAATGAGAAACCAATTAAAACTGATACAGAAAATGATCTTGAAACTCTGAGCTTTGAATGGAAGGGTAAAGAAGTGTATTCAATACCAACTAGTAGAAGAACCTGAATGAAACAGTGAGTAAGGAGGCAAACGGAGTTAGAGACTGCTGACTGTCCTGAGGGCAGAGACATTTTGAATATTTCTTGATACCAACCAAAGAATCAGCTCTGCTCACCAAGGCTTCATGGGCAAGGACTGCTTTGATGCCTGACAACCAGAAGGGAAAACAGCAAGGAAGGGGACAGGCAAAACTGGTGGCTATCCTGAGTGCACAGCCATTTTTCATATTTGCAAGTGGCCAGTGCAACCATCTTAAATTTGTGTGGGTGGTGTTCTTGCTTGGAGTGCCACTTGGGAGTAGACTCTAGCAGCCAAGCACAGCACAGGCAACCACACTGGAGACTGATGAATGGAGAGATGCAATAGTCCCTTTGTTACTCCTGTGCCCCGCACCCTCTTGGTGAATGGGGTTATGGCTAATCCCCTGCCTCCACCTACCTTCTTCACCTACAAGGGCTCCATGCTAGTTAGTGCACTGGCAGAGCCTGGGTGCAATGCACTGCCCTCCACAGTTTTGTTTTTAAATGATTCTTTTTACCTTCCTCCTTTCATCTGTTTCTTCCTGTCAGCAATTTTTTTTTATTTCTTTTTTCTTTTTTTCTTTTCATTTTTCCTTGTTCCTGTCTTTTTTCCCCTTTCTTTTGGTTCTTCTCATGCCTTGTTTTTCCTTTTGCAGTTTACCCTATTCTTTTACTCTAACTCTTTCCTCTCATTCCTGCCTCCCCATATATTGTCACTTTTTCTTTTCCCCTCTTTTACTCATTATCTTTCTTTCATACTTTTAAAATATATTTTGGACGTTTTCTTCGTAATTATTTATTTATTTGTGAAGTTGTTCCAGGTTGTTTATGTAGTTTGAGGATTTGTTCTCTTGTTTTTGTTTTGTTTTTTAATTTCTTTGTCTAACTGAGTGGGAGACAGCAACTGTTCACATACAACACAACCATGCCTGCCATCTCCTGAAGCTCCACCCACTGCAGCCCCACCCACTGAGGGCCACCACTTGCTTTTTCAACAACTGACCAATGATAGTCACCAGCCAATACCCACTCAACTCACCATCAACATCTCTGCTAACACAGATATGTGCACATAATCTCATTCTCTATCACACTCAGCAGGAGACAGGTGCTGATTGCCTAAGTGCTAACAACTAGAAAATAGAGGAAAGTAACCTGCTTACATAGGTATATAAAAACAAAATAAACAAATAAATAACCCTGTAAGAACCATATCAACATGCAACCACAAATTAAACATAAATACAACACAAAAATGTCTCAGAGAAAAAAGACTATCACAGTACACACAAAAAAATAAGATAAAATAGTAGAAATAAGGGACCGGGATACAAATGAAGAAAACTTCCTTGAGGAAGAAGCAGGAACTTTGATGAGGGATTAAAAAGAATTATATTTGGGTACCTTCGATTGATTGAGAGAGAGATCAAGGAAAACACTGATAATATTAAGGAAAATACAGATATAACTCTAGAACAATTTAGGAAAATGATACAAGAACAAATTGACAAAATAAACAAAAAATTAGAAATGATACAAAAACAACAAGCAGAAATCCAAAAGATTAATACTAAGATTACAGAAATAGATAACACATTGAATGGACCAAGAGTAAAACTGAATGAAAGGAAGACAGACTTAATGAGATTGAAGACAAATATCTCAGTGCTGCCTTGTTAAGGGATCAGTCAGACAAAAGATCAGAACAAAATGAAGAAAGCCAAAGATTCATGTGGGATACCATCAAAAAGAATAACGTATGTGTAATCAGAAGTCTACAATAGGAAGAGACAGATAAAACCACAGAGAAAATTGTTAAAGATTTGTTGAAAAAGAATTTCCCTAATATGAAGAAAGATGAGAATATAAGAATATATCTATTTAAGAAGTTCAACAAACCCCAAACAGGGTAAAAACAAAAAGAAAATCACCAAGAGATATCATCATCAGACTCACCAAAAACAAAGACAAAGAAAAAAATCCTAAAAGTAGCATGGGAAAAATGAATAGTTACCTACAAAGGGCAACCAGTAAGACTAACCTCTGATTTCTCAGCTGAAACCATGCTGGTGAGAAGGTAGTGAGATGATATATATAAAACCCGGAAAGGGAAAAAAAAAAAAAAAAAAGTTCCAACAAAGTATTATATACCCAGCAAAGTTGTCCATCAAATATGAAGTGAAATAGGAGATTTCCAGATAAGAAGAAATTAAGGGAATCTGTTAAAATCAGACCAACTTTATGAAAAATACTAAAAGGCGTCCTTTGGACAGAGAACAAACAACAGCAAACATCAATCAATGATTAACACACATGATGACATAACCTAGAAATCAACCCAGTAACAGAAGTATCAAAGTAAAATAAGCTTATAAAACTGTAAACAGAAAGACAGAGATGTCAATTGCTAAATGAAGACAATGATGAACCAAAAGAAGGAATAAATACTACAGTTATAGAACTTCTAAATGATGAAGAAATCAAGACAAATGTGAGATAATACAGACTGTTTTAAATATGGGAAGAAAATTACAGGGTAACCTCAAAGAAAAATAATAAGGCTTCTTATCAAAATAAAAAGGCAGACAAGAACAAATACTTGGCAAATATTTAAACAATAGCAGTGAAGGAGATGATAACACGACTCATAAACAAAATAAACTCAGTACATAAAATTATATGGAACAAAGAAATCAGCAACAACACACAAAAAAAATGACATCAGTAATCTCGTACTTCTTGATAATTACATTGAATGTAAATGGATTAAATGCATGACTCAAGAGATGGAGAGGTGCAGACTGGATAAGAAAACATAACCCATCAATATGCTGTCTACAAGAGACTCACTTTAGACACAAAGACAAAAATAGACTGAAAATCAAAGTTGGAAAAAGATATACCAAGCAAATGACAACCAAAAGAGAGCAGGAGTGGCAATATTAATTTCAGATAAAATAGACTTTAAGAGAAAATGACCATAAGAGACAAGGAAGGACATTATATAATGATTAACCTAAGATGCAAAATTAGCAAAATATAAACTAGATGATTAGGACCTTGTAAAAAGTAAATTTTTGTGTGCATCATTAGACTTTCCAAAATAGTAAAAACAGAACCTATGGAATGGAAAAAAAATATTTGGCAATGACATATCAGACAAAGGACTTATCTCTAAAATTCATAGAAAACTCCAGCACCTCAAGATCAAAATGACAAAATATCCAATTAAAAATAAAAGGCAGAAGGTATGAACAGACACTTCACCAAAGAAGATAATCAGACAGCCAACAAACACATGAAGAAATGTTCATAATCATTAGCCATTAGAGAGATGCAAATCAAAACAACAATGAGATGCCATCTCACCCCAGTGCTAATAGCAAAGTTCAACAAGACAGTCCAATAAATGCTAGCGAGGATGTGGAGATATTGGGACACTCATACACTGCTAGTGGGACTGTAAAATGATACAACCACTGTGGAAATCAGTATGGCTATTCCTTAAAAAGTTGGAAATAGAAATACCATTTGATCCGGCAATTCCATTACTAGGTATATACCCTACAAAAGTGAGAGGCAGAACATGAACAGATAATGCACACCCACATTCATCACAGCACTACTCACAAGAGCAAAGAGATAGAAATACCCTAAGTGTGCATCAACTGAGGGATGCATAAACAAACTGTGCTACATACAGACCATGGAATTCTGTGCAAACCTAAACAATAATGTAGAATCTGAAAAATACTGCATAACTCAGATGAACTTGGAGGACATTATGCTGAGTGAAATAAGTCAATCACAGAAGGACAAATACTGTATTAGTCCACTGTTGTAAAAAGTCAAGGAAAGATTTATACATAGAAGGAAACTTTCTTTGTTGGTTACCAGGGATGGGAGGGTAGGAGAGACTAAATTCCTAGATGCGTTGAAAAATAATATGTATACATAATATAATATATATAATAAAATGTTTTTTATATATATAATTATATTATATATTTTATATATATAAGGCTGGCGGTTCAAACCCACCAGCCACTCCTCAGAAGGAAGGTTGGGCAATCTACTTCTGTAGTGATACTGCCTCAGAAACCCAAGGAGGGGTC
>NW_006921848.1:4790736-4816721 GCF_000298275.1 Orycteropus afer afer | reverse complement strand
ATAAATACATATACGTATATACATATATATGTGTGTGTATATATATATATACACATATATACACACACACATATATATGTATTTATTTTTGTTAGTCGTTTATTTATACATATGTTTAATTTAGTTTATTTATATATTTATTTATTCATATATAGTTGGTACATATATAACAAAGATTATCAGATTATCAGTGGTTACCAGGAGTAGGAGAGGTGGGACAGGGGCTGCTTTTGTTTTGGGGGAACTGAGTTTATGCTAATGGTGGTGGAATATTTTGGAAAAGGATAGCAATAATGATGGCACAACATGAAAAATGTCATCTATGTCCCTGAGCTGTTCCTGGGGAAGCTGTTATATTGGTGAATGTCTTGTTGTGTATGTTTTTACCACAAAAAAAGTAAAAAAAAAAAAATTAGGAGAGAAATAAAATATTTAAATAGATGTCAGAAGAGGCTCTGAAACTTGCTCTTGAATACAGAGTAACTAAAGTGAAAGCAGGAAATGAGGAAGGGCATCTCTAGAAGAGTACTACAATAACATACGCAAAGACCTGCAGTTAGGAAAACAACTCTGACAGGAAGCATTAATATCTAATTTTATAAATGAGGAAATTGAGACACAGAAAAGTTTATCAATTAAATCCAAATCATAAAAAAATCCTCCCACTAGGTTTTATTATTGGGATAGTTCTTATATAATGAACAGGAATTTTTCAAGGCCCCTATTTGGTAACTATTATTGGCAGGCATTCATTAACTTGTTCTTAGGTGTTGAATACAATATTTAAACCACGTGCACTTGACTCTCAAATTTATAGAATATGAAGCAAAATGGAAAACATTTATAAAGAGTTGACAGCATAACTGTTCTGGTTACCTAGTGCCACTCTGACAGGAATATACCACAAATGGGATGGCTTGAACAAACAGGTGTGTATTCTCACAATTTTGGAGGCTTTTAGTCTGAGTGCAAAGCGTTAGGCTCTAGGGGCTGGGTGAAAGCCCCTCAGTCTTGGCCTTCAGCTCTGTGTCCTGCTCCTGACCCACTGAGCTGGAGGCCTTTCTTCACTCAGCTGCTGGCTGCTGAGGCTGACAAGCTTAATGTTGACAAGCAAAAAGGCACAGTCCCTATATTACCAAACCAAACTGCAGGCCATTAATTCAATTCCAGTGAAAGTCTCAAGATCAGCAGAGTATAGCAGGCTGCTGAACAACAACTTGGCTACATGAAGGATTCAAACGTGCCATAAGCTAGAAACCATTCCCAAAGCTGCTGCTTATATACGGGACCGGACCACATCTGTAAAGCAGCTAATGAGCTGCTTGTGGTAGACCCCACCATGGAGTTGATTGCCAGTCTCATCATGGGGAATAACTACCGCCAACTGCCTAGCCACTCAATCAGGCTCAACCAGGCTCAACCCATATGACATACAAATTTAACTACCACAATAATAAAGCCTAAGATATTTTGATAAACATGGGTAACAGTTCAAAGTTCTGTGGATCTAAGATTCACTGGTAAATTATGGTATGAAATGAGGCTAAAAAAGCAAATCAGAGCCATACATATACATCAGAAATAATTATGTAGACCATGGAAAGTCATTACAGGTCTTTAATTAGCTGAGAAAGCAGATTTGTGTTGCTAAAGAAATTATGTTGCAAAGTTTCTGAAGTAGATAGGAATAGAAAGACTAGATATAGAAGATCTGCTAATAAACTATTATAATAAATTAGTCAAGAGACATTTAAAAAAAAAAGTCAAACCATGGAACTAATAGAGATGAGACAGTGGTGAAAAGTTTTAGTGAGACGGGACATGAGGAAGCAGGAAATATTTATTCTCTTATATATAAATGGTTACACCTCACATAAACTTAATGTTGTTGCTGTTATTTGCCACTGAATCTATTCTAATTCATAGCAGTGTCACGTATACAGAGTAGAACTGCTCCATAGAGTTTTCTGGTCTGTGATGTTCAGAAGCAGATCACCAGATATGTCTTCAGAGGTGCCTCTTGGTGGATTCAAACTGCCAACCTTTTGGCTAGTTGTCAAATACTTAACAGTTTGAGACACCCAGAGAATTTGGCATTTTTTTTTTCTTCCACAATTTGAAAGCTATGATGATAATCGAATGTATGATAACAGCATGTTGTTGTTGTTACTTGCCATCGAGTTGGACCCAACTCACAGCGACCCCTCCTTGGGTTTTCAAGGCAGTATCACTACGGAAGTAGATTGTCCAACTTTCCTTCTGAGGAGTGGCTTGTGGGTTTGAGTGGCCAGCCTTCTGGTTAGCAGTCAAGTGCCTTAGGCAGTATGCTACCAGAGCTCCTATGATAACAGCATGGTCTTATACAAAAACAAAAGAAATTTGTATTACTGAAAATGTCGTTTCTTTTCTCATGGGGAAAAAAGATGAAGTAGTTAACTTCCATAAAGATTACAGTCTTAGAAACTCTATGGGCAGTTCCATTCTCATATAGAGTCAGTATAAGTTGGAATTAACTCGATAGCAGAAGGTTTGGCTTTGGTTTTATACCTATCAGGAGTAGTCCTAAAAAGGATAAATCTTAAGACTATGTAACAATATAAATATGCTTGTAAACAAATATTATGTAAAAATCAGGATATCAAATGTGTATCCCTTGAGTCTAATAATAATTAATTATGAACAAAGGTGTTCACAAAAATGACACTTGGCAATATGTTATTGTAGTTAGTATTATGGGTGGATTTTTTAATTTATATATTATATAATAAAAATGATGGAGATAAATATTTTTAATCAATAATTCATCACAGGAAAATATTTCTAGCTAATAACTCAATGTTTATTTCCAGTTATGATATATGTACTAGTATCTTATGTTATTCATTAAATTATATTAAGTAAAAGCATGATACAATTGTGGAGACTTTTAGGATTTTATAACATAAAAATTAAAAGCAGATTGAAAGTTTCTACATTTTGTATATATCCACAGACACTCACATATGCCTATAACTCATTCATAATTTTTACTCACAAATAGAGCTATAAGAAGACTCTAAATTATCTCCTAACTGCCTCCTACAAGCCTTAGTAATTGGCCCTCTTCCTGATTCATGAAATTTTTAAAAATAAGTCTTAGTAAGGCATCCAAGACCAAATATAGCACTATGGATATTAAGAATAGAAATTGAGATCTATGGGATAAGAATTATTTAAATATCTTCTCTAAAAAAGTTTCAGGTGGTTGTCACCTCTATCCATTATCTGCTCTACTTTCTATTAGAAAGAAGTATCTCTTCCTTGATTCAAGACTCCTTCCTTTATAATATATTATCTTTCCCAAATTGTCAATCTCTTCTTATGAGTATTCTTCATCACTGAAACCATCCAGCTATTTTTCCTAAACTGAAAATAACAAAGATAAAGCAAAAAAAAAAAGTGAAAAATACTCTTATTCAATGCAAAATATACCCTAGCAATATTATGCATGAACAATGGTGTGTACCATTCCTAGGCAGAAAGCCTAACATTCTAAGCAGCCTACAAGATTATTTACTTCTTTTCCAAGTTTTTTAAACCACAGGGAACTTATATGTTGCTCAAGATCTAGAACAGAGGAGACAATTTTTAGTGACTGTTGTAGTTAAGTTTGTGTGTCATCTTGGCTGGGACTGGTTGAGTGGGCAGCTGGTGGTAGTTACTCCCCACAGTGAGACTGGTAATCACCTCCATGGTAGGATCTATTGGAGCAGCTGAGCAGCTGCTTTGGGTATGTGGTCTGCTTCCCATATATAAGAAACAGCTTTGGGAGTGGTCTCTAGCTATGGGACACTTGCACCTTGCATGTAGCCATGTTATTGTTCAGAAGCCTGCTGACCTTGGGACTTTCAACAGACTTGAATCAATGGCCTCTGGTGTGGTTTGGTAACATCGGGACTGTGCCTTTTCACTTGTCAACTATGGGTTTGTCAGTCTCAGTTACTAGCAGCTGCCTGAGTGGAGAGGTGCCTCTAGCTTCATTGGGCCGGGAGCAAGAGGCAGAGCTGATGCCCAAGGTAAAGGGGCTTTCACACAGCCCCTATAGCCTAATACTTGGAACTCGGACTTCTAGCCTCCTGAACTGTAAGAGAATAAACTCCTGTTTGTTAAGGCCATCCCATTTGTGGCATATTCTTGTCAGAGTAGAAATGAAAGACTGATTACTCCATGCAAAATCATGGATAAAATGTTTTTGCATTTTGTTAAGTGAGCAGCTAATCCAAATAGTCTCAATACTATAGCATTTTTTACGAACAGGAGGTAGACTAAAATACTGAGACCATCTACTCCAGGAATCACACATTTAGTATCCATGCTTAAACATATATACACATATGCATGCATACACATTCAATATGCATTCGTATACATGAGTGAAGCAGTCAAAGCAAGATGAGTGGTACAAACATGTGTTATAACCCAATAGTTAAGTGTTAATGTCACTTGGAAAAAAACTGGACTTTTAGAAATTATGTTAAGTACTACAGTCCCCACACAAAAACTGGGCCTCAAAGTTTGCTCCTAATCTAGCCCAGGGAAGAAAAGGAGTACCTCTATTTTACCCGTGGTGGTGGTGTTGTTATTAGGTGCCATCGAGTCGGCCCCAACTCATAGCGACCCCTCCTTGGGTTTCTGAGGCAGTATCACTACGGAAGTAGATTGCCCAGTCTTACCTATGGTAAGGAGTATTAACTTCCGAGCTTAGATCTTCATTTCCACCCAGGTTAAGACTGAAAAAGAGAGAGAATTTTTATGGGGAAAACATTGTTGATCACCAGGATCAGTGATCAAAGGAGATTGCAGAACATTTTCCCCTGAAATTTTGACAACCCTTTGACACATGTTGTAAACCAAACACTCAGACGCCAGTTAGCCTTCAAATTATATGAATTTGCCAATTAATGTGATCATCTGGTATGCAAATTCAATAGTTTAACCTAAATCAATCTTGATATTGAACTTCTTTAAATATGCAACATGCAAGTCACCATCAAAATCAATAGCACTGGCTCCTCATTGTCACTTGCCAGGAAAACATCTATGAAATGCAGCACAACTCTCATGTCCTCCTTCTTTCACAGACATAAGCATTCTGTACATAGCATTCACCCTAAAACTCATAATAAATGTGTGCTATTCAAGTGATAATTTTTCAAGTGTAAGATGTGTTTCAATGTGACAATTAAAGGTATGTGAAATAAGAAAAGCAGTAAGATCAAACATTCTTATTTTTTCTATTTGTCAACAAGACGATCATTGCAATACTGGGTTATTTCAGATGAAGCAACATCATTCTTAAAAATCTAGATTTGATCCAATACGTAAAATATTTTGAATGCATGGCCAAGTAACAAGCAATAGCCTAGGTTTCTGAAAACTGACTTCCAGAGGGAGAGCCTAGACACCCAGAATAATTGAACAGGTATTGTAGCAATAAACTATTAATTTGATATTTACCTTCTCTTCACTATGTGTAAGAAAGCCATTGGTGGAGGGATTCACCATGCAATAAGCAGATTCTGTTGTTGGTTGACATTAAGTCGATACCAACTCATAGTGAATCCACGTGTGCAGAGCAGAACTGCTCCATAGGGCTTCCAAGGCTGTGACCTTTCGGAGCAGATTACTAGGCCTTCCTTCCAAGGCACCACTTGATGGGTTTCAATTGCCAACATTTTGGGTAGTAGTGGAACACTTAATCATTTGTTCCACCCATTCTGTTAATAAGTCTTAAGTAACTAGACCAATGGTGTCTTGTGTAGTTATTTTAGTTAAAAGTCCAAATTTCTGATTCTTTTAAATCCTAACTATTCATAGAAGCAGAGAAGAAAAAGCCTTTGGTTTTAACATATATACTTAAAATTGAGTTATTTAAGTAACATTAATCAAATAGCATCCTTCTGTGTTTTCTTTCAAAACCTTGTGATTTATGTCCTTTCATACTGGACGCTCACCACCAACAACAAAATAAAAATCTGGTAACAGTTACAGTTGGTGACATTAGAGGGAATTTGTACTATCTAAGAGTAAGTTCTTTCATGAAGAAAATTCAATGAAATTCAGTAAAATACAATGCAATCCTATATTAACTTTAATGAAGTGCTCCCTGAGCTCAGATTCCCAGAGAAGTTTTAAAAGCAGGTAGCTTGGATGCCAGCAGGGGTTTTCTTGGCTCAGTCAGATAAAGCAAGGAACCCTTGTGCAGCTTTATTAACACACACAATTTAGCAGAGCAACAGCCAGCTTTCTCTGTTTCATGGGTTTGTTGTTTACTAATAATATCATTCCTCGGAGAATTCAGGACTTTTAATTATGCTGTGAATAGCTTACAGTATTGAGCTTAGGAGTGGAGAGTACACTGAGGACATTTTGTTTGTGCACTGGTTAATTAAATAGTAGACAACAGAAAGCTAGACTTATGGAAACCTCAGCATATTTTGTTTGCCGACCATGTGTGAAAATATAATTTTTCTTTTTAATTTCAATTAGTAGCCCACTTTGCTGAAACAAAACTCAGTCAATAATGGATTTTTAAAGATTATCTAGGCACATAAAATGAGCCAAGGACTTTCTAAAAATTTAGGAGGTATTCCAGATCTCTAATAAATACCATCCACCTTTCCAACTTTTCATCAAATGGGTAGATCCCTGAAAGGTAGTCCATTGCTAATTTGCAATATAGAAAATAATATGAAAATGTGTTTACATAAACTGCTACCTTTTTTACAGAACTTATGTGAAAACTGCTTTCCAATATTATAAAATAATAATATTAAAAAAAAAACTTGACTATTTAGCAATTGATGTAACTAACCAATCTCACATATTGTTGATCATATTACCATCAATCATGTTTCCATTTATTTCCTTAAAGATCTTTTTCAAATAAATATCTGATCATTTTATGACCCTTTGATGACTTCCCATTATTAGTAGGATAACAGTCAAAATCTTTACCAAGGCTACAAAGCTCTTATTTGCAACACTTCCTTGATGTGTTCTAAAGAATGACCACAATGGCCTTCCAGTTCCTCAGAAGTACTAGCCTCCTTCTCATCTAAGAGCCACCTGCAGTGTTCTTCCTGCCCAGATAGTCCCCTATCCATAGCCCTATCTCAGATTTTCACTTGTAGTCATTCTTTAAACCCTTCTACAAATGCCACTTCCTCATAAACCTTCAATGCCCACCCCAAACTATTAAACCCATTATCTCTTTCAAATAATGGATTGTGTGATTTTCATTTTTTTTTTCCAAACAGGCAATTGGGTTTGTAAACCTTTACTTCTAGAAAGAATCCAGGTTGGCAATATAAATATTTGAGAATTTTTAAATGTAGATGGTATTTAATACCATGAAGCTAAATAACATCAGGTAGGAGTGAGTATAAAGAGAATCAAAGAGTCCTGGGATTTCCAATCCTTTATTGTTCAATTTGTCATTCCTTATCTTTTACTGGTGAGTTTAGTCCATTTCCATTAAATATCAATATCAATATATTTGTATTTGATTCAATAAGATATAAATTAATTCTATTTTTTTATATTTTAATCTTTGCTTAGTTAAAAAAAATGATATCTTTATCTTTGGTCTAATAATATAAAAACTTAACCACATTCTTGATCTTTTCCTTATTATGTTGATATTACACAGATTTCTAAGCTAAATCTTTTGTTTATATATATGGATGGATGAAAGGATTAGATAGATGATGATTGTGAGATATGAGGTAGATAGATCTTGATCTAAACAAATGGAAATAAATACGTATATTTAAGGCAGCAGTCAACTTTACTAAGTTATCTGATTTTGTTTTTCAGATATCTATTGTAACTCCAGAATATGCCTCTACTATTATTTAAATACTTCATATACAACTCTGCTCAACGGAGTGTTGGAGTCTTCCGAAGCCTCACATAATCAGGAATTGTTTAGCATGCCCTCTTACTTAAATAATAGTTTACTGCCTATGAATTTCTATGCCTTTTTTCTCCAAACTCTGAAAATACTGTCCTATCATCTTCTTCCATTCATTTTCTTAACCTGTTTTCTATTTGATTCTTGCTCCTTTGTCTATGATCTTCTCTTTCTCCTTCCATGCTTATATATTTTGTGTTTAATATCATAGATTTCACTATAGTATCTCTAGGGATGAGTTTTCCCTTATACCTCTTATTTGGCAATATGTGAACCCTTTCATAGCATAAAGTGTTTATCTTCTCTCTTTGAAGAATTTCAGTGTCTTTATCTCCATCATTTCTTCAGATATGGTTTTTCCTTTTCATTTTTATCTTTCTTTCTGGAGCTTCTGTTAAGTGCATGTTGCACTTCCACTGATATTCTTCATATCTATCAGGTTTCTGAATCTGACTTTGCAATTTACAAATTTGTTCCTCAGTTAAATCTTTTCCATCTATTCAATTGTGTATTTCAATTCTGACATTTTTCATATCTAATGCTTCTATTGGATTTTCTGATGTTTTCATAATGATATATTTCTTAATATAATTTACCGTGTTTATTAGTATAATAAAAAATTCTAGGGCTTTCTATATTGATATCTTCTGTGTTGCAATTTGTAATGTTGTGTATATATTTTTATTTTCTTTTCAATGACAGACATTTAGCAAGTGCTTTGTAATCTTTTTTTGTGAGCTCATTCTCCCCTATGTTATCTGGCTTTTCAGTCAAATATGGGGGAGCATGGCACAGTTCTAGTTGACATTTTTGAGCTTCAAGGGTAGTAGCAGAGGAATTTCAGAGTGGACCTAAGGGTAAGAAACCAGCAGTTGTTTAACATATCATTTCTTCATTCATTCTGAACTTTACAGTGCTAGGAGATAGAGGTAAAATAACAAGAGACTGTTGAGGAGCAATCAATGAGGTAAGAGAATAACAGAAACAGTGGTGTTCCTGCTGAAGAAAGTGTTTGGAGAAGTAAGCATCAAAGAGAAGTAGAGCAGTAACTGGATGGGGAAGTGGGATATTGTTGTTTACAAAATTGGAGAAATTCACATATTTCGTCAGTCTCAAAGTTCTTCTCCAGAATACTGCGAGTTACAATAAACTTCATTAATTACTCATTTTATTTTAATTTGTAGTCCCCATATGCCTTGCAGGAGCTCTGGTGGTGCAGTGCCTAAGGCATTTGACTGCTAACCGGAAGGCTGGCAGTTCAAACCCACACCAGCTGCTTCACGGACGGAAAATGGGCAGTCCGAGAAACCCAATGGAAGTTGCTATGAGTTGGAACCAACTCATTGGCAGTTTGTTTTTTGTATATTTATTGGTTTTTATACCCCTTGAAGGAGCCCTGGCTGTGCTGCAAACCAAAATGTCAACATTTTGAATCCATCAGCCACTCCACAGGAAAAAGATGAAGCAATTTGCTTCCATGAAGATTTACAGCCTTGGAAGCTCAATGCAATAGTTTTACTCTATCCTATAGGGTCACTGTGAGTAGGAATCCCCTTGATGGTGGGTTGGTTTAGTGTATATCCATTGAAGGAGCTCTGGTGGTGCAGTCTTTAAAAGTTCAACCACTAACTGAAACTTTGGCAGGTTAACCCATCAGTTACTCCATGGGAGAAAGATTTTTCAAAAAGATTTTCCCAAAAAAGATTATAGCCTTAGAAATCCTAGAGGGTAGTTCTACTCTGTGCTCTAAGGTCATTATGAGCTCAAATTGCCTGGATGGCAACAAGTCTGGATATATTCCTTACTAAATTAGGCTTGAAGATTTGTTCTTTCCTTTTGGAAAAATTATCCAACTCT
Source organism: Orycteropus afer afer (assembly GCF_000298275.1). Lineage (NCBI taxonomy): Eukaryota > Metazoa > Chordata > Mammalia > Tubulidentata > Orycteropodidae > Orycteropus > Orycteropus afer. The sequence continues at coordinate 4,806,910 of NW_006921848.1, read as the reverse complement.
AATTTTAAGAAGCTCTTGTGGCATAGTGCCAAAGGTATATTTGACTTCTAACCATAAGGTTACAGTGCAAACTCACCAGCCATTCCATGGAAGGAAGACTGGGCAATCTACTTCCATAAAGATTTACCACCTTGGAAACCCAGTGGGGGTCACTATGAGTCAGAATCAACTCCATGGCAGTAAGTTTGGTTTGGAGTTTTAGTTTCATTTCAAAAATATACATTTCATATAAAAGTAAATGTTAAACAAGTTTAGAGTTATTCCTTTTGACTATCATGTCTTTTATTAAGTCTATCTAAATTTTGTAAATATCAATATCCTTACATCTTTATTTTTGCCCTGTTTCTGACTCCCATTTAATGAGCTATTTTTCAGAGTAATTTGAGAAGGCAAATCGGAAAATATGTCAGTGATTATTTAATTCCCTTCAACTTTAATACATGCTGATAGATGTCTTTTCTGATTCAAGTCTAGCATGTCATTAAGAAATAATGTGCTTGTACAAATTCATTGTTGTAACTGTCCTAACAACTGGCTAGTAGTAATGTCAAAGCAAAGATTCATTACAAATAGACTAGTTTATTTTAGTAAGAATCTCACTGTGTGACCCCATAAACCATTCAATTTGAAGTGCAAAATAGTTCTTTCAGTACATTTCTTATTTTTTTATAAAGAAATAGTGGGTGTGAGCAATCTTGCCTTCTCTGCCCTTACTGCATAATTCACTGTTCCGTTTAAATCTAAATTCTCAAGGTGGTTGGCACAGCCTAGGAATATGTGGGTGATTTTCATGTCTCCAGAATGGCTCTGAAGGCCTATATTGACAGAAGTCCTAATTATTCAAGCATGCTTCAAAGGAAATAATTTGGTATTGAGACTTTCATTGGTAGCTTTCTTCCTGAAACTAGACACATAATTGGCATTATAGATCATTAGGTGTTACTGTTTTCTTCTTAAATTACATGAACAATTGCAAACAATTCTGAACTGATGTGTGTTGCATACTTTCTTTTGAAATAAGTAAGAAAAATTTACTGAACCAGTTTCAGGCTACCAAATTAAAAATATAGTAGGCACATTTTAAAATCTGCTGATGTTAAGCTTTGCCTTTAGTTTCCAAAAGACCAATCAAGAACTTTCCTTTGGAAACCATCAACTGTGTGAACAAAAAAAATCAAACTCACTGCTGTCAAGTCAATTCTGACTCATAGCGACCCCTCCTTGGGCTTCCAAGGCATTATCTCTACAGAAGTAGTTTGCCTGGTCTTCCTTCTGAATCAGCTGTTTGAGCTTAGGCAAATTATTTTATCTTTTCTGAAGCCTGTTTTTTTTTTTTTTTTTTTTTTTTAAGATATAGTTGCCTGCTTCATAGAATTATTCTCATTTATGAATGGAGAAAAATTAAAAAAAAAACAAAACTGAACTTAGAGAGAACATCTAATATAGTACCTATCACTGAATAAATGTTAAAGGTGTTTTTGTTGTTGTTGTTGCTTGTTTTTATTGTGCTTTGGTTGTAAATTTATGAAACAGATTTGTTTTACATTCAACAGTTCATGCACATTTGATTTCACTGCCAATTACAATCCCCAACCATAAAAAACTCTCCTCCCCTCTCCTCCTTGTGACCCCTCCCTGTACCATTGTTAAATATGCATTCCTGTCAGCATAGCTTTCCCTCTGTGTGAATGCAGCCCCTCTGATGGCTCATGATTGATCTAACTGATCTAAAGGGTGCATCTCCCTAGGGTAGGTGGGTGCATCTCCCTGGGGTAAGTGTTCTGCAAGTAGGTCTTTCTACTGTTGGGCTGAGAGCCAATCCACAGAAATGAGTCCATTTCTAGGCCCAAAGGAGAATCTCAGCCATAGTCTCAGGGGTTCCACCAGTCTCTACCAGAGCAATTTTTGTCATTTTTGTGTTTTTGAATTGTGTTCCACATTTTTCCTCCCACTCTAACTATGATCTCCAATTTTGATCCTTTCCAAAGGGTTGGCATTGGTAGCCATGCACCATTTAGTTCTTCTGGTCATGGAGTCATGAAAACTGAGGTCCTCATGGGCCATCATATTTTGGACTAATTGTTTCCAGATGAATTTGATTTTCTTCACTCTTCTTTGCTTCATATAAGAGGAAACCAATAGTTACATGTTAGATGGCTGCTTAAAAACTTTTAAGACTTTAGTCACTACTCACCAAAGTAGGACGTAGAGTAAGATTTTTATGTACTATGTTGTATCCATTGAGCACGATGTCCCCCAAGACTGTGGTACCAAGGTTGCATGCCCTATGATTCTCTCAAGGTGTTTGGTTGTCTCAGAGAAACTACTCTAACCTTGTCCTTTGTTACTTCTGTAACATATGTAGCTGTAATGTAATGTAGTTTTGTAGCATAAGTACATATGTAAGATTATCTTCAGCCAAATCTATCCTTGGTCTTGGGTATATTCCTGTTTGCCTATCCCCACCTGATCTTCTTGCCTGTCTATGCATTTACATAGAAATGCCTGTGGTAATACAGTATTGCACATGTAATAGTATTTGCTGTTTCCTCCCTTTCCTCATTTTCACCATGCTGGTCAGGCTTTTTCCATACAGCCCCAACCCACACCCAAATTAACATGTGATCCCCAACTAATCCAAAATTTTCCCTCCCCTTCCTTCCCATTCCTGGCAACCAACAAAGTGAATTTCCTTCCCTGAGTAAACCTTTCCTTGACTTTTTATAAAAATGGACTCATACAATATTTGTCCTTCTGTTATTGTCTTATTTCACTCAGCGTAATTTCCTCCAAATTCATCCATAGCATAAGATGATTCACGGATTCTTCACTATTTTTTAATGTTGCATAGTATTCCATTGTGCAAATACTAAGTTTGGTTATCCATTCATCTGTTGATGGATAATTATGTTGTTTCCATCTCTTTGCTATAGTGAATTGTGCTGCAAAGAACATGGATGGGTGCACACATGTCTACTTGTGTCCTGTCTCTCAACTCTTTAGGGTATATTCCTAGTAATGGAATTGCTGGATCAAATGGTATTTCTATTTTCAGTTTTTTAAGGAAACGCCATATCATTTAAAGAGTGGCTGTACCATTTTTCAGTCCCACCAACAGTGTATGAGAGTGCAAATCTCTCCGCAACCTCACCACTATTTGTTGTTTTCTGTCTTGTTGAACTTTGCTTTTTTTTTTTTTTTTCTGGGGTGAGATGATATTTCATTGTTGTTTTGATTTGCAGCTCTCTAATAGATAGTGATAGTGAGCATTTCCTCATGTGTTGGTTGGCTGCCAATAAATCCTCTTTAGTGAAGTGTTTGTTCATTTCCTTTGGGCATTTTTAAATATGGATTGTCTTTTTGGTGTTGAGGTGTTAAGTTTTCTATAAATTTTGAAGATAAGTCCTTTGTCTAATATGTCATAGCCAAATATTTTTTTCCCGGGATCTGTAGGTTCTCTTTTTACCCTTTGAGTGAAGTTTTTTGATCACAAAATAACTTAATTTTTAAAAGCCCCCAGTCATCTAGTTCCTTTTTTGCTGTTTGTGCATTTTGGTTTATGCTTGATATTCTATTGATGTCATAAATTTGCTCCTATTTTATCTTTGATGAACTTTATAGTTTTCGGTTTTACACTTAAGTCCTTGATCCAACTTGAGTTGGTTTTGTGTATGGGGTGAGGTATGGGTGTTGTTTCATTTTTCTGCAAGTGAATCCTCAATTTCAGCACCATTTGTTACAGGGGCTATCTCTTCCCCATTTAATGGATTTTGGCCCTTTGTCAAAGATCAGCTGTCCATGGATGGATGGGTCTATTTCTGGGTTTTCAATTCTGTTCCATTGGTCTATCTGTCTATAACTGTACCAATGCCATGCTGTTTTGAATACTATGGTGTGTAGTAGGTTTTGAGATCTGGGAGTATGAGATATTCTACTTTTTTTTTTTTCCTTCAGCAATGCTTTGCATATCTGAGTGTCTTTCTTTTCCATGTGAAGTTAGTGATTGGTTTTTCCATGTCTTTAAAGAACGCTGATGGAATCTGGATCTGGATTGCATTGAATGTGTAGATTGCTTTTGGTGGTATTGACATTTTCACACTATTCTGTCTTGCTATCCATGAACATGGCATTTTCTTCCACTTATGTAGATCTCTTGTACTTTCTTGTACTAGTGTTTTGTAGTTTTCTTTGTATAGATCTTTTGTGTCTCTGATAAGATTTATTCCTAAGTATTTTATCTTTTTGGTAGCTTTTGTAAATGGTATTGTTTTCCTTATTTCCTTTTCAGAAGTCTCTGTTGATATAGAGTAATCTAACTGATTTTTTTATGCTGACCTTGTATCCTGCCACTTTGCTGAACTTTTCTATCAGTTCCAGTATTTTTTTTTTTTTTCTGAGTCTCTTGGGTTTTCTATGTATAGAATCATGTCATCTGTGAATATAGCTTTCTTTACTTCTTCTTTGCCAATTTGAATGACTTTTATTTCTCTTTCTTGTTATGTTGCCCTGACTAGGACTTCCAATACAATGTTAAATAGAAGTGGTGAGAGAGGGTATCCTTTTCTGGTTCCAGTTTAGAAGGGGAAAACTTGGAGTCTTTCTCCATTGACAATAATGCTGGCCGTTGGTTTTGCGTATGTGCCCTTTATTATGTTGAGGAATTTCCCTTCTATCTCTATTTTGCTGAAAGTTTTGAACAGAAATGAGTGTGCATTTTATCAAATGTCTTTTATATGCATCAACTGCTATGATCAAATGGTTCTTTTGTTTGGTTTACATGATGGACTACATTGATTATTTTTCTGATGTTGAACCATCCTTGTGTACCTGGTATGAATCTCAGTTGGTCATGATGTATTAATTTGTTGATGTTGTTGGATTCTGTTGGCTGGGATTTTGTTGAAGATTTCTGTGTCTATATTCATAAGGGATATTGGTCCATAGTTTTCCTTTCTAGTGGTGTCTTTATCTGGTTTTGGTATCAGTTTTATGCTTGTTTCATAGAATTAATTTGGGAATATTCCATCATTTTCTAAGTTCTGGAATAATTTGAGTAGTATAAATGCCAGCTCTTCCTGAACATTTGATAGAATTCTCCAATGAAGCTGTCTGGGCCAGGACTTTTTTTTGTGTGGGGAGTTTTTTTATGACCTGGTCAATATCTTCTTTTTTGTGTGTGTCTGTTCAAGTATTCTGTCTCAGACTGGGTTAGTTTAGATAGGTCTTGTGTTTCTAGAAATTTGTCCATCTCTTCTAGGTTCTTGAATCTGTTGGAGTACAGTTCTTCATTATATTCTGTCAATATCTATTTTTTTTTTATTTCAGTTGCTTCTGTTGTGATGTCTCCCTTTTCATTTATAACTCATGTTATTTGCATCTTCTCTTTCTTTTCATTTGTTAAGTTTACCAGTAGTTTGTCAATTGTGTTAATCTTTTGAAAAACTAGCTTCTTGTTTTGTTGATTTTCTCTATTTTTTGTTTTGTTTTGTTTTCTGCTTGATTTATTTCTGCTGTGATCTATATTATTTCCTTTATTCTGGACACTGTAGGTTTCTTTTGTTGCTCTTTTTCAAATTGTTGGAGTTGTTGAGTTAAAGTGTTGATTTTGATTCTTTCTTCTTTTTTGATGTGTGTATTTATTGCTATAAATTAACCTCTTAGTATTGCTTTTGCTGTGTCCCAAAGGTTTTGGTAAGGTGTATTTTCATTCTCATTTGATTCTAGTAATTTTTTTTTTTTTGGACTTCACACTTTATTTCTTCTGTAACTCAGTAGTGTTTGAGCAGTGTATTATTCAGTTTCCACACATGTGATTTTATTATCCCCCCTTGGTTTTCCCATTATTGATTTATAATTTTAAAGTAGTGTGATCCAAGAGGGTCATTGTAGTACTTCAATGTTTTTAAATTTATTGAGGCTTGTTTTTTGCCTAATATATGATCTATTCTGAAGTTGATTCGTGTGCACTGGAGAAGAATGTGTATTGTGCTTTTGTTGGGTGGAGTGTTCTATATATGTCCATGAGGTCAAGCTGGTTGAATGTGTTGTTGAGTTCTTCTGTATCTTTGTTTTCTTTTTTAGTTGTTCTGTCCTTCTATGAAATTGGTGTGTTAAACTTTCTTACTACTATTGTAAAGTTGTCTAATTTTACTTTCATTCAGTTAATATTTGCTTTATGTATTTTGGAACTATTTCATTGGGTGCATAGCTGTTAATTATGGTAATGTCTTCTTGGTCAACTGACACTTTTAACATCATATAGTGCCCTTCTGTGTCCCTTATGCTGGTTTTCATCTTGAAGCCTATTTTATCAGAAATTAATATTGCCACTCCTGCTCTTTTTTGGTTGCCATTAGCTTGATACACTTTTTTCTATCCCTTGATTTTTTTTATTTATTTGTATCTTTGTGTCTAAGGTGCATCTTTTGTAGGCAGCATATCAATGGGTCATCTTTTCTTATCTAGTCTGCCACTCTCTTTTTCTCGACTGCATTTAGTCCATTTACATTGAGAGTAATTAGTCATAGTTATGTATTTACTGCTGTCATTCTATTGTGTTTTTTGTTGTGTTGCTTGGGATTTCTTTGTTCAAAATATTTTTCTGTGCTGAGTTCATTTTGTTATCATGTGTTTTTTTTTTTCCTCTTTTTTTCATTGTTGTTGTTTTTGTGCTTACTAAGACCTTGTGATTTTCTTCTTTCTTAGTTTGGTTAGAAGGATTAATTTCTTTTGTGGTTACTCTAAGGTAAATTTTTATCTCCCTAAGTTTGGAACAGTCCATTCTATAAAGACATTATCCTATCTTCCTCTCCATTTGCACATTTTATAATAAAAACTTTTATTCCTTCTATTTGCTTTGTTGCTATTGTCATCTTCAGATTGACTCCCCTATTTCTCTATGTAAATTTTTTTTTTTTTTTTTTTTTTTTGTGAGCTTATTTTGAGAATCTTTTTCTGGTTTGGTTTCTAGGTGGTGGTGTCAAGTGCCTTGATTTTAATTTGATGTTCTCTGTTGTGGGTTCTATATAGGAAGGACTCTCTTTAAATTTTCTTAAAGGGTTGGTCTGGTTTTTATAAATTCCCTGAATTCCTTTTTGTCTGGAAATGTCTTGATTTCACCCTCATATTTGGGAGACAGTTTGGCTGAGTATATAATTCTTGGTTGGCAATTCTTTTCCTTCAAGTTTTGTGTATGCCATCCAAATGCCTTCTTGCCTGTATGGTTTCTGCTGAGAAATCAGAGCTTAGTCTTATGGGTTATCTGTTGCAAGTGACATTTCATTTTTCCTGAACTGCCCCTGAGATTCTTTCTTTGTTTTTGGTTTTGGAAAGTTTGACTATGATATGCCTAGGTGATCTAGCCTGCATGGGGTTTATTGAGCTTCTTGGATGGATATATTTTCTTCCTTCATGATGTGGGGGAAATTTTCTGTTAACAAGTCTTCAACAATTTTCTCAGTGTGTTTTTTTCTTTTTTCCCTCCTCTTCTTCTGTAATCCCATTCAGGCATGAGTTGTTTCTTTTCATGTCAACTGCCAACGGGCAGGGAGGCCACAGCTTCTGACCTCCTCTAACCCCATAAGAGGAAGACAGAATCACCATCAGCAGCCCAAGGCCTATTCCTGTGAGGCCAAACATGCTGCCTCCCTCCAGCCCTTCTATCAACTCTGACACCAACCATTCCTCCCACAGCACCCACCACCTTTCTGCTGGGTTCGATAATTCACTGCAGTGGCCCCACAGATCTTATAGATTATAGGGTTTATTAGGGAAGCACCAAGCTACAATTCAAATCATGAAAAATGCTCAATCTCTCTCAGCCCACTGTCTCTCAGCCAATAGTCTCTCTCAATCTCTCTCCCAGCAGTGCACATCTCTCAGTGTCTCTCTCTCAGCAACACGTATTTCTCAGTATTTCTTCTTAACAGCATGTGTCTCTCAGCAGCACATCTTTCTCATCCAGCAGTCAGAGAGACTCCTTATGTCTCTAGGAGGCCTCCTTTTGAGCCTGACATGGCCAAACTAACCAATCATAACATCAGAATTCTAAGCACCTGAGAGAGAACAAACTTCCCAGAACATTGCTTTGTGCCACTCTCCACAGAATTACCCCAGGTGGATAACTTTAACAGTCAGGAGTTCCTCAGTTGCTCATGGCAAATTCCACCTCAGAGTTTACAAAGACTTATGGCTAGAAAAACTATACCAGGTAATTTACTACACTGCATCATCTCATATAACTCTTAGGTTTCTTTATTTCTCTTATATCTTTGTTCTAATTTTTCTTCGTACAGGCTGGCATCAAGGGATTTGTCTTCTAGCTGGGAAATGCATTCTTCAGCCAGTTCTACTCTACTCTTTTGACCTTCCACTGTGTTGTCTGTCTCTGTAATTTTAGTGTTCATCTTTTGGATTTCTAATTGCTGTTTTTGTGTGATTTCTAATTGTATATTTATCTTGTTATTCTGTTCTTGAATGGTTTTCCTGAATTCATCCAAGATACTGTCTGTCTTCTCATTGCTTTGGTTTATAGTTTCCTTGAGCTCTTGGAGAGTCCTATATATACATCTTCTGAATTCTTTATCAGATAATTCTATTGCTTATTCTTCCTCAGGGATATATCCTAATTCTTTAGCTTGAGTACTTGCTTCCACTCTTTTGTCCTGTTTTGTTTGTTTGTTTGTTTGATTTGAAGTTGTCTGTTGTTTCCTAGACATTTTAAGTTATTGTCTTTATTTGTTAGTTATATACTGATTTGTTTCACCCTAGTTTTATGTATAACTCATTTTTATACACAAAGGTTTTATGGATTCATGAGTTCTCTGGGCTCAGTTGACTGATTCTCATTTGTAGTCCCTCAAGAGGATATACACATATGTCAGCTGGATGTTCATGATGGTTCATTCACATGGCTGGCAGTTGATACTTTCAGCTCAATTGGGATTGTCAGAGCATTTACAAATGACTTTTCCATATACCTTGGGCTAATCTCACTCTGTACTGGGTAGGTTTCAACATGAGTAACTCAAGAGTTAATATTAAAAAAACACACATCATAACTATAAGGGATTTTTTATCTTACTCCCACTACATCGTATTAATCAAAAGTGAGTTAAAGAACCAGCCAGATTCAAGAGGACAATACTACAAAAAAAGTAAAATGCAAGTGGCTTCTTAGAGGAAAGGCACACCTTTTAGACGAGTGCCCACATCCCTTATACCATCTTGCAGGGAATAGTACCTGTCCCACTTCTTGAACTTTGAAAATGTCAAATCCTTATTTATCAGTCTCCCTTGTTACTGGATATAGAGTTTGTCTCAGTAAAACACATCCATATGATCTCTAGCTGATGATGCAAGGATAAAGTTGCTATGGTACATTATTTCCAGCTGTGACTGTAGCACTAGGAGTATCACTCAATTTCCAAGGGCAGCAGACCTACATCAGTGACAGTGGTAGACTCTACTAAACTAATCAGAAAAAAGAAAGCCAGGTTGCAAGTTGTAGTATCTAGTCCTTAGCCATTACCCAGAGCAGCTCAACTGGTCTGGGTATTGATATTGGATGCCATCTGTCCTTATGCCTTCTGAACTTCATCCACCAGGCTCTTCGGTGATGCTCTTTGCTACCAATTATCTTGTGATATATTCTTTTTTGGCTTACTTCACTAATGTTTAATTTTTATTACTTACAACAAATGGTCCTAACACACTTCCTTCACTAATATCACATGCAAGTAAAATCTCACTGATGATAATTCTAAAATGGTTGCAGCAGTATATTGACAGAGAACTTCCAAAAATGCAAGCTGGATTCAGAAAAAGATGTGGAATGAGGGATATCATTGCTGATATCAGATAGATCTTGGCTGAAAGCAAAGAATACCAGAAATATGTTTATTGGTGTTTTATTGACTATGCAAAAGCGTTAGATTGTGTGGATCATAAAAAATTATGGATAACATTGAGAAGAAAAGGAATTCCAGAACACTTAATCATCCTCATGAGGAACCTATAAATAGACCAGGGTGCTGTCATTCAAACAGAACAAGGGGATACTGTATGGTTTAAAATCAGGAAGGGATTGGGTCACGGTTGTATCCTTTCATCATATTATTCAATCTGTATGTTAAGCAAATGATCTAAGAAGCTGGACTATATGAAGAAGAACATGGCATCAGGATTGAAGGGAGATTCATTAACAACCTTCAATATGCATATGATACAACCTTGCTTGCTGAAAGTGAAGAATACTTGAAGCACTTATTGATGAAAATCAAAGACTTCAGCCTAGGGTATGGATTCACATAAAGAAAACACAAATCCTTACAAGTAGACTAATAAACAGCATCATGATAAGTGGAGCAAAGACTGAAGTTGTCAAAGGATTTCATTTTACTTGGATCTACTATCAATGCCTATGGGAGAAAAGAAATCATATGAAGTACTGTACTGGGAAAACCTGCTGCAAAAGACCTCTTTAAAGTTTTAAAGAGCAAAGATGTCATTTTCAAAACTAAGTGTGCCTGACTCCATGGTATTTCAATAGCCTCAATGTATCAAATTGATCATCTTGGTTCTCATGGGCTTGTTTTAATTTTCCTCAGTTTCAGCTTATACTTGCATATGGGTAATTGATGGGCCACTCCATAGTCGGCTCCTGGCCTTGTACTGACTAATGATATTGAGCTTTTCCATCATCTCCTTTCACAGATGTATATACCTGATATTTGCTTCCTGTGTGTTCCGTCAAGTAAGGTCCCATATATAGCTGTTGTCTATATTGTTGAAAACAGATATCTGCAGTGAAAATGTCATTGGTATCGCAAAATGCTATTATGCAATCTGTGCCTTCTTTGTTTCCAACTTTCACATTCCAATCATTAGCAAATGTCAGTGCATCTTGATTACATGTTTGTTCAATTATAGGCTGCACAAAGGTAGTAAAAATAAATTTCTTCATCTTTGGCTGTGGTGGCTGTTGCATAACTTTGAATAATTTTATTTACTTGTCTTCTTTGTAGGTATATGGATATTATCCTATCACGTGTTGCACTTCAGGATAGATCTTGAAATGCTCTTTTTTGACAATGAATATGACACCATTCCTCTTCAAGTATTCCTGGCATAGTAGACCATAGAATTATCTGCTTCAAAATAGTCAATATCAGTCCATTTCAGCTCACTGATGTCTACAATACCTGTCTGCATGTATTCTACATCATTTTTAATGACTTTTAATATTTCTAGATTCATACTTTGTACACTCCATGTACCAATTATTGTTTGCAGCTGTGTCTTCTCATTTTGGGTCTTGTCACATAAGTAAATGGAAGTCATGAAAGTTTGTTTTTTTTTTTTTTTTTCTTTCCCCGTCAACATCAATTAGGTTTACTGTACTTTGATGAGGTAGCTCTTCTCTAATGTTATTTGGAGTGTCTTCCACCTTGAGGGCCTCATCTTTTGGCAGTATATCAGACAGTATTCCACTTTATAAGCTTTTCACAAGCCATTTTTTTTTTTTTTTTAGAAATAGATCATCAGGTCTTTCTTCCCAGTCTGTCTTAGTTTGGAAGTTCCACTGAAACCTGTCCAGTGTGAGTGACTCGGTTGGTATTTGAAATACTATTGGAATACCTTCTAGTATCACAGCAGCATGCAAGCTAACTACAGTATGACAAACTGACTGATAAGTAGTGGATCACGTGAGAAATTATTTTAAGATATTTGCTTACCCTTATATGGAAATATTTCAATTAATTGGCTAGTATAATGTTCAAAACTCATTGCCATTGAGTTAATTCTGACTCATGGTGACCCCATATGTTACAGAGCAGAACTGCTTCATAGGGATTTATTGGTTGTAATCTTTACAGAAGGAGACTGCCAGGAATTTCTTTTGCAGTGCTACTCAGTTGGCTCAAACCACCAATCTTTAGGTTAGTTGTTGAGAACAAACTGTTTGTGCCACCAAAATGTTGACTAGCTGAGGTGTTGTTGTTGTTGTTGTTATGTGCCATTGAGTCGGCCCCAACTCATAGTGACCCCTCCTTGGGTTTCTGAGGCAGTATCACTACGGAAGTAGGATTGCCCAACCTTCCTTCTGAGGAGTGGCTGGTGGGTTTGAACCGCCAGCCTTCTGGTTAGCAGTCAAGTGCTTTAGCCACTATGCTACCAGAGCTCCTAGCTGAGGTGTAGTAAATTATATAATGTGGCTTTTCTAGCCATAAGTCTTCATAATCTCCATGGTAGAATTAGCTGTAGAATTAGCAACTGAGTAGCTCCTATTGTTAAAGTTATCCACCTGGGGTATTTCTGTTGTGAGTGGCACAAAACAATCTTCTGGGAAGTTCGCTGTCTCTCAGGTATATAGAATTCTGATGTTGGGATTGGTTAGTTTGGCCACTCTGCCAGGCTCAAAAGGAGTGTTCCTAGAGGCAGAAGGGTCTCTCTGACTGCTGGCTGAGAAAGACGTATTGCTGGTAGAAACACTCTCCTGAGAGACATGTACTTGCTGAGAGAGAGATGCAAGAGACACGTGCTGCTGAGAGAGCGATGTCCTACCGAGACTGCCGACTACTGAGTGAGACAGCTGGCTTCGAGAGACTGAGCGCATTTCTGAACTTGAATTGTAACCTGTTGCTTTCCTAATAAAACCCATAATCAGTGAGTTCTGTGTGGCCACCACAGTGAATTATCAAACCCAGCAAAGAGGTGGTGGGTGCTGTGGGAGGAATGATTGGTGAAATGGCTGGAGGGAGGCAGCATGTCTGGCCTCCCAGGAATAGGCCTTAGGCTACTGATGGTGATTCTATTTTCCTTTCGTGCAGTTAGAGGAGGTCAGAAGATGTTGTCTCCTTGCCCCTTTGGCACTAGCAGAAAAGTACTTTAATCACTGCACCACCAGGGCTACTTTGAACCACCCAGGACCCTATAAATGATAAAACCAACTTCATACACCCCCCAAAATTAGTAAATTCCATAGAAATAATAACAGCTATAGAAAAGTCTCATATATGCTTATAATGGGCCAGATATTCTAACTCACTTAATCCTTAAAACCATCTTGTGGCCTAGATATTATTATTATACTATTTTATTTATAAGGAGATTAAGACAGAAAGAATTTAAATAACTTGTTGAAGGTCACACAGTTAGTAAGTGGTAGAGCTGAAATTTGAATGTGGTGATTCTGGGTCCAAAATCAATTTCTTTAAACATCAGTGTCCTGTCTTTTCAGAGATCACTTCATATGACATCTCCCCTGACACAGTTTATGAATAAAATTCTCAGGATTAACTGACATGAGATTATCTGTATTTTCTTTTTTCATTAAAAGTGTTCAATTATTTAAAATTTGAAACTCTGAAAGTGCTTTAGTGATTATAACAGGAATTCTACAAAACGATGGAAGAAAAGGAATATACTAAGAAATTAAAGCCTTATTTTGAGTTGAGAATGTTGTGAATCAATGCAATAGTTTTTATAACTGTTTTTTATACTTGAGATTCTCTGATGATGACACTATTATTCTTACAAAAAGTCAAGAGGGCTCTTTAGTCTAAGAGGATGGTCCTCAAACTTTTCTATTTATGATGTGTTCCCATAGAGAGAAACACTACATTTTTTACTATAAGCAAATACAACAAAATGTGAATATTTACAACTAGCCAATAGGGCATTAGTATTTTTAGTCATTTGTCCAGTATTTACACTTTAAATGGAAGATGAAATGAGAAATCTTATTGTAGTAGAAGAAACCAAAGTTATCTTAATTTTCACTTCAGTAAATGTCTGGTAAATAATCAGAAATATGTTTAGATTAAGATTTAAGCTATGCAAAAACGTCATTTTCCTCTTCATTTTAAAATTTGTCTATCTTCTTTTAAATAGGAACTAAATTATTCTTCAGAAGTTTTTAAGGATATTTTTTATTTTTACTTTTATGCTTACATTCCACCTCCTCAATTGTTCTATAATTCATTGATGAAAACCATCTCTTCTTCTTTAGGAATAGTCTTTAAATATTCTAATGTGCTATTAATAGTACTGGTGATTGCTCTCTGTCAAAGGTGAAAAACTTAGGAGACTAGCAAAAACAAACCTGTCCCTCGAGTTCCAGCTCTCACAGGTTTCATGATACATCTATATCTATATCCATCTGCTTATCTATCTATCTACATACACACACACACATATATATACACAAGCATATATATAGATATAGATATACAAATATACATATGTATGTACACACATTATTATACATATATACACAGACACACACAAATATATAAATACGCACATAAAGATACATATATATAGAAGGAGCGCTGGTGGTGTAGTGGTTAAGAACTCTGCTGCTAACCAGATGGTTGATGGTTCAAACTCAACAGCAACTCCATGACAGAAAGGTAGGGCAGTCTGTTTCTACAAAGATTTACAGCCTTAGAAATCCTGTGGGACACTTCTACTCTATCCTACAAGATCACTATGAGTTGAAATCAACTCAACAGCAGTGGGTTTGGTGTGTGTGTGTGTGTGTGTGTGTGTGTGTATAAACCCCTTTGGGATTCTGAGGCAGTAAATCTTTACAGAAGTAGATTGCCCAGTCTTCCTTCCATGGAGTAGCTGATGGGTTTGAACTGCTAAACCGTCTGGTTAGCAATCAAATGCCTTGTGCACTATACCACTAGAGCACCTTTGTGTGTGTGTGTGTGTGTGTGTGTGTATGAACAAACTTACTCTCATTGACTTGAACCTGACTCAGAGCAACCTCCATTGGGTTTCCAATGCTGTAAATCTTTATGAAAGTAGATTGTCTCATCTTACTTACATGGAAGAGTAGGTGGGTTTGAACCACTGACCTTCTGGTTAGCAGGTAAATGTCTTATCCACTACGCCACCAGAGCTCCTGTGTGTGTGTGTGTGTGTATGTGTGTATGTTGTTATTTGCCATCGAGTCAGACTTGACTCATAGCAACCCATAGTGATTCCCAGTCAGTATCACTATGGAAGTAGTAGATTGCCCAAACTTCCTTCTGAGGAGTGGCTGGTGGGTTTGAACCACATATATATATGTAATCCTGTGAAAGGTGGAAACTATGTAAAGGGGAAACATGTCAAGAAAACTTAAAAAATGCAGACTGCACATGTCATAGGCAGTAATCTTGTGAGACCTGGAAAAACCAGGCAGTTCCATAAGTTCCTGCTCTCACAGGTTTTACTATATAAATATAAATATAAATATAAATATATATATTTTATACACACATATATAAATGTTGTTGTTGTTATGTGCCGTCAAGTCAGACCCGATTAATAGCGACCCCTCCTTGGGTTGCCGAGGCAGTATCACTATGGAAGTAGATTGCAGAGGAGTGGCTGGTAGGTTTGAAACATTAGCCTTCTGGTTAGCAGTCAAGAGCCTTAGGCACTATGCTACCAGAGCTCCCATATATATACATATGTATATGTAAATGTATATAATGAAAGTAAACTTCCAGAAGGTAAGAGGCTAATTTTGCAATTATAGAATCTTCCTTCCCCCAAAAGTCTCATAAATATCACAGAATCTCATAACTAGAACATTGTAATATTGTTTGAAGACCTCATAATTAAAGTATGACAGGAAACTAAGGAACCAATGGTAATAGATGGATGTGTTTGATGTCTATATAACTCTCAGAGATGAAAAGTGACTCTGAATATCCCAATATGACCTGTTCCAGCACTGCAGTATATAGTTAACTGATGACCAAGCTTTCACTTTCCTTCTCCTTAGAAGTCACTATAAACATATCAATTCTTTTTTTTTAGGCTTACTTTTGATTACATATTTCCTTTTCAGAACACGTGGACAGAGGTTAAGACTTATGCAATGGTAAATGCAAGCATATTTTTTATTAAGTGACACTATGGATTAGGTCTTTTCAACTTCAGTATGACCTCAAGTTAATTAAACTAATTACATCTGCAATGACTGTATTTACAAATAACTCCACGTTCACAAGTATCAGAGGTTACCACTTGATATTTTTGGAGGACACGGTTTCACCTCTCATGTACAATATCTATTTACATGTATGTTGTTGTTGTTGTTGTTATGTGCCGTCGAGTCGGCCCCGACTCATAGCGACCCCTCCTTGGGTTTCCGAGGCAGTATCACTACGGA
>NW_006921848.1:4779329-4786951 GCF_000298275.1 Orycteropus afer afer | reverse complement strand
TGGACTGTTACCTGTGCACCAGGTGCATCTCTCTGGGTTTTAAACACCAGAGGCTCAGCCTCAAAACTCACGTCTATATGTCACCACAGTAGGACAAACCGACAGACAAGTTTGTCCTGCTGCTGGAGACCTCTCGTGTCACCCCCACCTGGCTGACTGTTCCTCTGTCCGGCTTCCTGGCTTTTAATCCCCTTTCTTCTGCTCTTCTGGCCTGCTTCTTCGGGCGTCCCTGAGTTGTCTCTCCTCACCCGTAACCCTGGGGCTGACTGCTCTTCTGTCCGGGTTCAAGGCTCTTATCCCCTTTCTCCTGCTCTTCCAGTCTGCTACTCTGGCGTCCCTGCGTTGTCACTTCTCACCTGTAACCCTCGGGCTGACTTCTCTTCTGTCCGGGTTCAAGGCTTTTATCCCCTTTTTCCTGCTCTTCTGGCCTGCTACTCTGGGAGGCCTGAGTTTCCCCTCCTCATCTAATCCCTTCAGCTGGTTGCTCTTCTGTCCGGTTTCAAGGCTTTTATCCCCTTCCCTGCTCTTCCGGCCTGCTACTCTAGGTAACTAACAGACTCTAAAGATACAAACACGTTCTAGGTCCCTGGCTAATGTGTCAATTACAAAGTTTTGTTTTTTTCATTGTTTTTTGTTTTTGTTTTTGCCTCATAAGTATTGTAACCATGGTCAGATAATAATCAATAGCTTTATTTGTGGTAATCATTCCAATAATATGTTTTGCATGATAAGGCTTAGGTACTGTGCCACCAGAGCTCCCAGTTAAGGTTCATTCCCAGGACCTGGCCTAATCTACATGAAAACAATGCAGCACAAATGAAATTTGTGAAACCAGCATTTTGGGATGAGTAAAATATTAAGTGCTTAAAGGAGAAAAGAGAAAAAAATATCAAACTTATTGTCAAGTTCGAGTCTGACTCCTAGCAACTCTATAGGAAGGGATAGAGCTCCCCAGGAGGGTTTCCACGGTTGTAATCTTTATGAAAGCGTATTGCCAGGTCTTTTCTCCCATGGAGCAGCCACCCACCTTTCAGTTTATAGTCTAGCACATAACCACTGCACTACAAGGAATCCTTTCATGGAAGGAAGGGAAGACTATTTCAAGCTGAGATTTTGGCATCCCTCTTCTGATTACAGTCACTTTATAAAAATCCACAGGTATATTACCCTTTATTAGATTAGATACTCTCTGTGTTTCCGAGCAAGCTAGATTAAATAATAATAAAAAAGAGAATAATACAATTCAATAACCATAATATTGTAAGCAATCATATTTTTCTGGGAATGATCACCTTGACAACTAACGAGGGTTACTTTATGTACTACCAGAATTATTGTGTATCACTCAGACTAAACATAATGGATTTCATATCCTGGCATGTCACAAAACACATGTCTCTCCAAAATGTCGAAGGAAGTTATCCATTTTTCCATCATTGTTGATATTTAACATCTAGTGACTCATGTTCCCTTATTTTGTCATGAAATATTATCATATGTGTTAAAAATTAAGAGTGATGGTGTCAGGAATTTCATGAAGTATTTAATATATGAGCTAATGTTTTCCATAAATATTTCCATGTATTCACATTCACATCTTTACTTATCTCAGATGAAACCTTATGGAAAGGACTTCATTAAAACGTTGTGAAAAAAAATTGCTGAGAGAAAGAAAAAATTATTAATATATAGCAGTCATGTAGCACATTGTAGCTGATGGTCTTCCCATTAAGAGCTATAAAAAGAACTGCTTGAAGTGATCTTCATTAATGTAACAGCGCCCTCTATGTTTAAAAGTCTATAATAGAGAGCATCTTAATCTTTGAAGAATGAAACCTGGTTTTTTCTTTGTCAGTTTTTTATACATAAGGGTAAAGTTAATTCCTTAACTTGCTTACTAGGCCATTTTATAGTCCACCTCCATAAAGCCAGAAGGAGACTTTTAAGATTATATAAGCAAATAAATAAATTCATGGTTATTGATTTCTTTGGGGAATATATTCACTCACATATCATGGTTTGATATTAAAAATAAAATATTTTTTATGGGAAAATAAAACATTTTTAATACCCATAAATTAACATTGAAAGGTCTTAAAAGTAATAACTATATACTTCTTTCTCCAAAACCGTTAAACTATTCTAAACCAAACCAAATCAAACTCACTGCTTTTGAGTCAGATCCGACTCATAGTGACCCCCCTTGGGTTTCCAAGGAGGTATCATTACCAAAGAAGATCACCTAATGTTCCTTCCAAGAAGTGGCTGGTAGGTTTGAACCTCCAGCCTTCTGGTTAGCAGTCAAATGCCTTAGGCACTACTCTACCAGAGCATGTTTAATAATACAAGGTTACTGAAGATTGAATGTATAACAATTGAGAGAAAAGAGTAGATGGTCACACCAAAGCAAGCCCACTTAGGGGAAAAAAAACTTAAGTTAAAAGCAAATGTGTTCAAATACAACCAGCAAATGTTGGTTATATGTACTAATTAAAGCCATCACATGACTAGTAAGTTAGCTATACGAACAAGTTAAAAATTGTTCAGTATTACAAATAGAATTTATTCTAAAATTTCTTCCCAGGAGACAAAAAAATATAAAGTGAGAAACTTTGAATTTCCAAAAATATTTTTTCAAAGAAAATGAAAGGACAGAAACCAAAAAGATTATGAATAAATATGTATATCTTTGCATTAAAAATATAGTGTTTTTTTTTTTTTTGCAAATTACAACTTTGCCTTTGAGATTTAGAAAATAATTAAATTGTTGAATATATTTATATTTCCAAAATTTAGTATTGTGATTTTTTAAAAACTTGCATTTCATAAAGTAATATAAGATGAAAATCTAAGAAAAACAGCAAAAAATTAATTTATTTATGTTCTCTTTTAAGGATGAGGGAGAAAAATCAAACAAATATTTGAACATTTTTGTTTCAAATGCAGAGAAGGACAACATTTATATACTAAATATTGTAGTGCAAAGTTGTCTACACAAAAAGTAATTGCACAGTACAAAAACAGAAATGCAAAACAGTTACTACAGAAGCTATCAATTTGTGCAGCAAATGTCTTATAAAATGTTAAGATTAATAGATACTTGTAGGAGAGAGAGATTCACTAACCACACATTGCTTTATCATGCTTAGTTAGTTGAATATGACTATATCCCTATAATGGGGGGGGGGGAGAGAAGTCCAAATGGTGAAGTTATTCTTTGTCCAGAGAATTTCATGTATTTTTGATTTTAAAAATATTTTAAAAAAGGCATGAACTCACCAAATTTAGCCTTTATTAATAATCAAATGTAGAGCACACTTTAAAATCAAGAATGTACCTAAGGCACTTGACTGCTAACCAGAAGGCTGGTGGTTCAAACCCAGCAGCCACTCCTCGGAAGGAAGGTTGGGCAATCTACTTCCTTAGTGATACTGCCTCGGAAACCCAAGGAGGGGTCGCTATGAGTCAGGTCCGACTTGACGGCACATGCCAACAACAACAACAACAGAAATCAATGATTTGACACAAGTGATGATTTGAAATTAAGGTGAAATTACTGAACAGGGGCTAGGAATACATTAGTGAGGCTATGTGATGCCTGCCCTCTATCTTAACTTTACAAAAAGACTCACCCAATGCTGTCAAGTAAGATGGGTCTAAAATCTTCTCCATGCAATATATCTCAGTCTCTGTCACTAACACCCTCCTTGTTGCTAGATCCTGAGTCCCTCGCTCAGGTAATCATACCTGTTTGCTTCCAATTCCAACTTCTTTCATTTGGTCTTTCCTAGTTACAATTAATTATTTATGTTGCAGGCAGAACAACGGATCAAAACCATATATCTGGATAACAAACCCCATGAAAACAAAGGACCCTGTTGGTGACAGATTCACTGTAGTCTGTAGCTTCTCATCCATGTGCCAGGGCCAGGGATGAAGTGTACAACGTACTTGTATAAAATTGAATGAGTGAATGAACAAATGAAAAAATCTTATCATAGTATTCTTTTCAGTGTTACCATAACATTTTCAATTATATTAACATAATTGGGAATGCAAATGTCATCCTAGTCTAATCTCTCTTTTCATGTCCTCCTCCCTCCCTCATTGTGCTTTATTATCCAGCATCACTAAACTTCTTTCAGCTCCTCAAAACCTAAGCCCATGTTCATTTTCAACCCATTTCACCTACATTGATTCAGTTTTTAATATTTACATACTGTTGCTCTTTCTTTCTGTCCCAGAACTGCCCAGTTATTGCTAACAACTACTCATCTTTAGGTCGGCAATTACACCTCACCAGCGGCTCTGCAGGAGAAAAGATCTAATGTTGTTGTTGTTGTGTAGGTACCATTGAGTTGGTTCCAACTCGTAATGACCCTAAGTACACCAGAATAAAACACTGCCCAGTTGTGTACCATCCTCACAATCCTTGCTATTCCTGAGCCCATCGTTGCAGCCACTGTGTCAATCCATCTCTTTGAGAGTTTTCCTTTTTTTTTGCTGACCTGATGATAAGATCCTTTAAAGATTATAGCCTACAAAACCCTATACTGCAGTTCTATTTTGTTATATGGGGTCATTATGAGTCAGAATCGACTTGATGACATCCAATAACAACTCTTCTTTCAGCCTCAATTTTCTGTCCATACATCAACCCAAATGCCTCTCCCAACACTCCCAAAGTATCTAGGACAAATCTTATATTGAATTTAGTCTTCAGCCCAATGCCAGGAGCTGATGTACTTTCAATAAATACGTGTTGAAAAAAAGAAAAAGAAATTTCAATTAATTAATAGTCACCTTAAGCCATGTCTAGTCTTTTGTGTGTCAAACTCAATTCATTTTTACATATTTGACTGTTATAAGCATGACAATAGTTCATACAATTTAAACCTTCTAACAATGTTTCCAAGATAAAATTGTTTTTTTTTTCAGGAACATGATGATCATGTCTCACTCATATACAATAAAGCTTGGTTACAAACATTGTACAGACGTACCTCAGATATATTTGGGTTTATTTCCAGACTACTGCAATAAAGCAAGTCACATCATTTTTTTGGTTTCCTGGTGCATGTAAAAATCATGTTTACATTATATTGAATTTATTAAGAGTGCAAAAGCATTATGAAAAAGTTTGAAATATTTTGGGAGTTACAAAAATGTGTCACAGAGTCATGAAGTGAGCACATACTGTTGGAGAATCAGTGGCAACAGATTTGCTGGACACAGGTTTGCCATAAACTTTCAACATGTAAAAAAAAAGGCAATAGCTGTGAAGCACAATAAAAGTGAAGCACAATAAAAGAAAGAATGCCTGTAATAATATTCAAATATAGATGTATACTTATATATATATTAATAATAACTGTGGATGCACTTATGAACCAAATCATCATTCTGTTCATGTGGAAATCTCAGAATGCCTCTCAACTATGAGGATATAATAAATTCCCACTTTTCACTCCTGCTCAGTTCTGACACCAACTGCCCATGAAGCAATTCTTTTTCCGACCCTGTTGATGTTGTTGTTAGGTGACTTTCAAGTCAGTTCTGACTTATAGAGACTGTATGAACAACAGAAGGAAACACTGCCTGATCCTACACCATCCTCACAATCATTGCTATGTTTGAGCTCACTGTTGCAGTCATTGTGTAAAACCATCTCCTTTGGATTTTTCATCAAGTATGATATTTTTTCCAGGGAATGGTCCCTCCTTATGTTTCTAACCCTAGCCACCTGAAACTGGATAAGATCTCACAAATTAAAATGACGTCATCCTTCAGGCTGTTAAATAGACAAAACTCAACCCCAAGTTTGGAAGTCCACATGACACTTTTACTTCTGACTTGCTGGCTACAAAATCGTGTTTTTTTGCTGCTGCTTCAAGACTCCAATCACAAGCTCAGCGGAGGTTCTGGGCTCCCTTATTTCTGACCTGCTAGTTCCCATGATTGCTATGGGTTCCATAAATTGCTGGAATGACTCACAGAGTTCAGAGAAAGTGCTATACTTACAATTGAAGTTTCAGTGTAGGACAAAAAGGATACAAATGAGGAGAATCATGGTATAGGTCTTGGAAGGTTCCCAGCCAGAAATTTTCCTGGCCCAAATAATGTCTTACTAGCTCTGGTGGTGCAGTGCCTAAGGCATTTGGATGCTAACCAGAAGGTTGGCAGTTCAAATCCACTAGCTGCTCCTCAAAAGGAAGATAGGGCAATCTGCTTCTATATTGGAAATCCAATGGGGGTTACTATGAGTTGGAATTGACTTGATGATAGTGGTTTTTTGTTTGTTTGTTTTCTCCTGTGCATTGATGTCTTTCACCAATCAGGAAAGCCATAGTGTCTCCACGTTCAAAGCCTTTATTAGTTTCATTACATAGACACAATTGATTGGGTTAGGCCACATCCCCTGAGGTCAGCTGATATCAGGCTACTTGGTAGTCTTTCTGGTCAGGCTAGCCTTCACACATTAGCAAAAATCCCAAAGTATTTGTTAGAGTTCTAGGAAACAAAAATGTTTAATTATTCAGGGCATTTCAAGGGTTTAGAGTTCTCTCTCAAGAACCAGGAACAAAGGCTAAATCACATGAGGTAAAGTAATGCTTACCCTACAATCCCTGATCTGACAGTGTCGCAGAATAGGGCTAGCACAGAGTTACATTTTAGATTTGCCAATTCAAATGTTCTGACCTTGAGTTAGTTACCAACTACCTAATATCTAAACTCACTTTTTCATGTATAAAATAGAAATAAAAATACCATACAGTGTGATTGTAAGGGACATAACACTGCCTGAAAGGTTGGAGGTATTAAAAAATGGGTATACTTATTTCAAAGACCTTTTTATTAAAATATCTGTTTTCTTTTAGTGGAGTTATCAACAACTGAGAGAGAGTACCAGTCAAGAATAGTATAGTAGATATCTTTATAAGCCTGTTGTTTTCCTATTTAAGAAGATAATTAAGACTTGACCATGACTAATTACCTTAGAGATGGGTTTCCTGCCTCTATTGCAAATTAATTTGTGTCACATAAAGTGCACTAAAACATGCATTAAATTAAGTATTCAGTGTCTGGTAATCAATTCATCTTAAAAAAAATTAAACACTTGTTAAGTGTATCATTGAAGCCTTTTATAATTTCAATAAAATTTTATCAGAGATTTTTAGATGAACTCTCCAAAGTTTTAACCTGTAATTCTTTATACAAATCAATCTACAGTTAAATATTGACAGTGAATGTTCAAGGTCAAAGCAGTCTTATACTATTCATAGTGTTTAGCTTTCATTCTGAAAGGAGAATATAAGTTAATTAAATACAACAAATAAATTTTGTGATATTTCAAATACAAATAAATATCTAATGGCTATTCGTGGAATGCTTCCTATATTTCAGACACAATTCTAATCACTAAGGATATAAAAAATTTAAAAAAAAAAATCTTTTTAAAACAACACTGGTTTATTATCACACAGTTCTGAAGGTCAGAAGTCTGAGAGGTTTTGACTGGGACCTCTGTTTGTTGTTGTTGTTGTTATGTGCCGTCGAGTCGGCCCCGACTCATAGCGACCCCTCCTTGGGTTTCCAAGGCAGTATCACTACGGAAGTAGGAT
>NW_006921848.1:4778353-4779229 GCF_000298275.1 Orycteropus afer afer | reverse complement strand
CCTACTTCCGTAGTGATACTGCCTCAGAAACCCAAGGAGGGGTCGCTATGAGTCGGGGCTGACTCGACGGCATATAACAACAACAACAACAACAACAACTATGGTGCTCTTTAATTTTTTATTCTATTTCAATAATTATTTAAAATGCCAATATTGGTGTCTTTTCAAAGTGATTATTGTTTTATCTCTATAATACCACATTGAATGTCTATACCACTCTGAGTCATTGCAAAAATTACCTTTTTGAACGCATAAATCTTTATTCTTTCAGAATGTTCTCTTGAGGAGAGATTGTAGAAAGTGCAATTAGAGAAACTGTTATGAATTGAATTGTGTTCCTTCAAAATACATGTTAAATTCCTGGCCCTCTTACCTACAGATGTGGTCCTACTTAGAAACAGAGAGTTTGTTCTGATATGTTAATGAAGACAAACCAGTGTAGGATGGATACTAAATCTAAGTTATAAAAAGACCAGAACAGACACAGAGACACACACAGGCGGAAGCAGACACCAAGGAACATCAATCTGCTGGCAGAAATCAGATTATAAAATAGTGGTTCACAGGAGGAAGTGACACGGCCCAGATACGGATTTGGACTCAGAGCCTCCAGATCTGTGAGAAAATAAGTTTCTGTTCTTTAAAGTTACCTGCTTGCAGTATTTTGTACAGCAGTACTAGGTAACTGTTGTTGTTGTTGTTGTTAAGTGCCGTTGAGTCGTTTCCGACTCATAGCGACCCCATGCACAGCAGAACGAAACACTGCCCTATCCCACGCCACCCTCACAATCCCTGCTATACTTGAGCTCATCATTGCAGCCACCGTATCAATCCATCTCGTTGAAGGCCTCCCCCTCTTTCGTCGACCCTCCACCC